>NW_020664482.1:2915522-2980586 GCF_002925995.2 Terrapene triunguis | reverse complement strand
CATTTGCAGACCCCTAAAACCTTTTGAATGGAGGTGTGGCCCCCATTGGAAATCTTACACGGGTTAAAAACCACTGGACTGGAGGATCTAGGGTCAGATTTTTAAAGGTATTTGGGTTCCTAAAGGATAGGATGCAGATAGGGCACCTTTGTGGATCTGGGCTCTAGGCGCTTTTGAGAATTCCACTCGGCACCTATCTCCATCTCCAGGCACCTAAATATCTTTACAGATCTGGCCTCTAGCCCAAAATGCTTATGTAACTTTAATAATCTTCCTACCGTGGAATATCTGAATGCTTGCTGCCTGCAGCCACACTGCTGTCCTCAGAACAGCCTGGAGTTTGGAACATTTGGTGTTGGATCCTGCACCAAAAAACTAATTTCCTAGGGTAGTGTATAAAAATCATCTGACAAAGGTTGTGCTCAGGGTGCTTCTGGTATTTATGGAGTGCCCTCCTCAGTCCCTTTGAAATTATTAGTGATTATTTGTGTTACCATATTACGAAGAACTCCAGTCATGGCCAGGAGCAAACACTGAACAAAAACACAATCCCTGCCCCAAGGAGATTACTGTGGAAGTAAAACTTTGAGGGGCTAGTAAACGTCCTGCATGAACAGCATAAGTGAGAGGGGAAATTATTAACCAACACGTTGGCCAATTCTGAATCGCGTTTGGATACAGCCAGTGGGCAGCATCCCGTTTTTATCTGCTGTCACTCAGCCATTCAGACATCAAGGGTTCTTTTCACGCTGCTTTGAGGAATGGCTCTCTTTGCCATACCCGGATTCACGCGTGAACACAGGGATGACTAGCACGCAAATGCAGGTCAGCGCCAATCGGGCCAGGGAGCAGAAACTATCCCATGTCGTTTAGGTGACCAGTCACCGAGCACAAATCACACAAAATTGACATCCCTGCCTGAGCAAGGTCCCGCTCACCGTCCACAGGCGGCGCATGAGCCCCCTGCTGCCCAGTGTGGGTGCTGCAGGGAGTGCCTTGGCTGATTCAGCAGGGCGGGCTGTTCCCTCTGGAATCAGTGCATGGTGGTGTGGGAAATGTGCCCTCCCCATGAGCTGCTGAACCCCAGGCCCTGACCGTTTGAGGCCATTAAAGATCTCGTCCCACTTCTCACAAGACTGTCTTGTTTGCCCCAATGTCCTGGCCGTATTCCAGCTCTGCCTATCCACACACACCCTGCCTTTTCAATTGGATACGGTATTGCTCTTTACTTCTGTCCCTAAACGAATCTGTGTGACACTAGTGTGTTGCTCTGTGCTGTTAAAATAGTGTTTCGCCCCAGAGGCGGCTGCATTCCAGTGGTGGGTAAAAGGATCCCTCTGGATCAGGCCAAATCATGGGCCCAGTGGCTTCAACAGCACAGAGAACACAGGAGCTTTGTAGACTGCCTGGAGTAGCAACACACATCCTGACAGGAGGACGTATCCCACCCAAATCCTCTACCTTTTCCCAATCTCTGCCCTGCCTGGTAGTGTATACAACAGTCAGGCTCATCAGGGAAGTGTCTTCAGGGCCTCTTGCCAGCAAACTGACAACCACCCTGGGAGAGCTATCATGGGACTGAACAGCCCAAAGGCCATCGCCTGGCTGACAGCTCTGAAATGGAAGCAGAGACGGGCACCCAGATGCCACCTCTAACATCTGAACTCTGGGCAGTTCCAGTGTGATACCACATGTGCCCTTGTTGTTCAGTAGGGCAGTGAGTCTAAGGTTCTCTGCCGGGCACATGGCAAGCTGCTTCACTGTAATTGGTGACCTCCTGTCTGGGTTTTTTGGGAAATACCTGAAAAAGAAGGTTTTCCTTTTGGGCATGATTCATATCTGAGCCTACCTGGGCCAGATCTTCAGTTGGTGTGAATCAGCATAGCTTCTTTCAAGTAAGTGGAGCTACTTCTGTTTACACCAGCTGAGGGGCTGGGCTCAAGAATGGAGGAACAGCATATACATACTTGTGCTATTATGTAGGATGGCCATATATATAGTCTTCAGGGAGGAAGTCTCTTTATCCCATAATTATCAGTGAAATATGAAATTTTCAGGCTCTGCACCTCTGTAAATGAGGCCTCTTTGATAGGCCTGTAAATGTGGATTTAAGTGCTTACCTTTCAGTACCCACATTTGAAAACTGTAACCCACTTACGCTTGCTGTCTCTAAAACTGACCCGCTAAGTCTAGAGAGATACTCGTCCAAATTCTGCCCTCGGATGCACGCAGGCTTCAGTGGGAGTGGTGTGCTTATCTGAGAGCAGTTTTTGCAAGCAGAATTGCTTCTGGTAAATTGATTGCACTAAAACAAAAAACATAACAAAAATAACCCTGGAAACACGGGCATAAGGAAGTCACATTTTGCCTGGAGGTAACTGGTTTGACATTTCTCAGATGCGCAGTCTCCTATAGCCGTTTAAAACTTAAGTGAAACCTGTTTCTGTACAGCGACAAACTGTTGGACGTTTTAGTGGATCGAGTCTACTGTATATTTCTGTTCATGCCATTTATCAGCTGCTTTCCTCGTGTGGTTTCTGACAAGTGCTCTGGGTGTAGCCTTAACCCCTTGTTAGCTAAAGCTCTTTGTGCTTCTGAACCTTGACTTGCATTCATTTGAGGAAATAGGAGTGATTGAAATAGATAATCCTATTTGCCAGCCATCGCTTTGCTACATTCCATCAGCCAGGCAGAGACTACCTGATCCTGTATGGCTTTCACTTGCCTGAATTCTCAATGAAGTCAAGGGGAACTTACATGCAGAAGGATTGTAGGAGTAACTGAAAGGCAGCCTTTCCTATCACAATGTGGGGGGGAAATGAAATTCTCTCCCTTGCTACAATGAACAGCTGTAAATCGTTAGCAATGTTCCTTGTTTCCTAAGAACTTGACTTACAACTGTGTTGTTGAGACACACTTTATGAAGGATGAGTAACTTACTCATCCCTGGAGCTAGGTTAAAGCTTTCTCCCAAGTCTGATCATGAAACAGGTTTGACTGAGTGGAGGTGCTGTAATGTGATCGAACAAAAGGAGAAGATTTGCTGCTTAGGAAGACAAACCCCAGCCTTGTCACTTGACATGTTCCATATAAACTGACAGCAAGAAATATTTATATTCTAAAGAACATAAAAACGTGAAGGGCTGATTCTGGTGTCACTTACACTACCGTAAATCAGGAGTAACTCTGCTCATTGCTAGAGGTGTAAAGCTGTTGTAAGTGAAAGGAGAATCAGGCCCAATATTAAGTATTGTTCATCATCTCTAGTAACGAGTAGAAACCCAGGCATATAACTGGCAGCTGCTACCACTTTGCCACCCTCATACAAATATAATCTACGTGTAAATATGCTCACACACACAGGCAGATATTTAAACAAACAACATTAGCAGAGGCAAGCATCTCATTTTTTCTGTTGCGTTGTTGCTTAGGCTAATCTTCTCATTTTAAAATTGCTGTCTGCTATGTTTCTCTTAGTTGATAGCTTTAAAATACTTGTTGCCTGCAACTGCTTTTTGTTGTGTCCTGCCCAAATGACTTCCTTCTTTTTTCTGTGTGCAGAAATCAGTCCGATTGAAAAGCTTCCTTAGCATTCCTAGCGCTCTTATTTTTGGACCCTTTCTTCTTGTCTTTACTAACTGCTTACCTAGTAAACCTGTGACTTTACCTACTACTTTACCGTAATTAGCTGCTCTTCTGTTTCTTGTCTTGCTAAGTTGATACAGTTGCAGGAGATTTGCAGGCCAGGCTCCATAATATTTATTGCATGCTTTGTCTAATTTTGTTTTCCCTTTTTTTGCTACTTGTCTTTAACGAATCCCTCATCCACAGGCCCTGCCGCCTGGTGCACTTCAACCTTTACCAAAGAGGCCAGCACTTGAAAAAAACAATGGTGCCACCACAGTCTTTAACCCAAGCGTTTTCCACTACCAACAGGCTCTAGCTAACATGCAGTTGCAACAGCCTACATTTATCCCTACAGGTAAGTTCTCTTGTCACTTTTTCCATTGTTTTTTCTGATATAAGAAGTGTTCTCCTAAAGATTGAGTTAATGAGTGGATTTGTAACAGACGTTAGCAGAATGTAGACAAAACAGAAGTGTGTGGTGTTTCTTTTACAAAAGCCACAGAATGTTAATGTTTGTTGTTTGACTTTTTCTTTCACTTACTACAATTCAGAGCTTCATACTTTTAAAGGTACCTTCTTGGTCGTTCTTTTTGTAATCAAACGAGGACGAATGGCCACATGTTTCTCTAATTCATACTTCTTGTTGCTCTTCTTTATTGTTCAGCTGGTGAATCCCAAACTGCTTCCTGGACTCCTGGGTAGCACTATCCGGTTACTTTAACGTATTTTGTATCCCTCTCTAGAAAAATAGCGCGTCCGTTTTAAAACTGCAGGTATCTATCTAATCCACCCAGTCTTTGTGATTACAGCTCAGTGACTCTAAACAGTCTAGCTGCCCCAATGTTTAAAGAGGAAATGGCTCATTTTAATACATGTAAATTACATAAATCCTTTCTTAAAGGCATATGTTTCCCTCTTGCCAATTTTTTAACCTAAGCTTTTTAAAAGCAGTTTAACTCCCAAGCTTTTATTCTGCCTTTAAAGTCTTCAGATAAAACGGAAAGATGCAGTTCAGTTATTCATATATAAATAAAGATATTGACTGGGGTAGGGGGGTATAAGACTGCCAACTAGCCAGTTAAATTATTATTCACGGCTGATTTGGGAACATTCTCGATTTTAATATTATTTTCCTTGCTAAAGCATCATAGAATTTGCGGCTAGTTTTTTTTTAACATTGAATGCCTCATTCACCTGCCCAATGATATTTATAGAAATACACAAAAACACCCCTCTGACAGCACCTTTTAAATTAATGCATCGTAGGCCTGTGCCTGTCCCAGATGAAGTTGGTGGTAAAACTCCTCAGAGCCAGAGATGGCCCAGTTTGGGAGAGCAATAGGAGACCAGATCTGCCTTCCACAGGAAGTTTCTGGTGTCAAGCTAGATGATCAAACCTGGATTCCCGAAACCTAAACCCTTTTTCATGCATGTTCTGGATTTTGGCTAATAAAGGAAAGAGGCTGACAACTTTTGGTAAAGAGAAGATGGAATATTCACACATTAAATACAAAATAATCAGATTTCAGGAATGGATAAGACTTGTTCTTCCAGTTTAGTAGCTTTTCATGTTGACAGACCGAGACCAAGTAGAAAGCATCACTAATCGTACTCTGCAAAGTACTATTTGCAGTGTTGGGCTGACCTCACAGCAACTCCTTTAGATGCCAAAAGACACATTCCTTCCACTGGGATATATGGTTTGTCTGGTCCGTGAGGTGCCTCTTATCAGACAGCACTGAGAATTTCTTAGCATCACTCAGCCTGGCTCCATGTCTCAGTGACACAGTGACCACAATCTACATAGCGAGGTGTATTAGTGGCGCTTGCAGCAAAAGCTGTTGTTATTGTGCTAACTCTTATGGCCATATCATGCCTTTCACCCATGCAGGCTCAACTCCCATTAATGAGAATGGAGTCACACATGCGCCTGATGCACAGTAGGGCTATTTCCTGGCACCTGCTAGTATCTGGAGGCTTTAGCATTGGTCTGACCAGACCAAATCATCAACCAGAGAACAAGTGTGTTTTGGTTTTTTAAAGCAAATCCAGTAAATGCAGATTTCTTTGATGCTCCAAAGAACTGAAGAGTCCACCTTAGCCATCAAAATATTCCCACCCCACACTGCTGCGCTATATGTTGGTTTTCCATAGGGCTGCAGCCTCTCACCCCATCATATGAACATCCATCATCACTGCAGCCCTGCAATTTGGCCTCCGCTTTTATGCGCTCAGCTCCATTCAGACACAACCAGTCTCTGGGTTGGAGGGTGACAGCCAGGCAGACTTGCCAGCATGAGGCTGGGCGAAATGTTTGCTTCCATTAGTTTTTCCTGTGTCAGTTACACAGTGGTCAGGTGCACAGTTGATCGTTTGGGGCGCTGCACGAGGGAAGCCACTGCATAGGTCTGAAGTAGCACCACTGTTAGAGCTGTGTCAAGACCAGACAAACTGCCTCTTTCAGCTTAATAGAGACTTTAAACCAACAACACCTGCTTGCAGAGTAACCTCTTTGCCTGTCCTGCTGGCTTGCCCATCTTACAACAGACAAAGACTTCAGAAGGTTCAGTTCTTGCAAGTGAAACACTATTGCCTCTAACATGATCAGTTTGTATATTTGCAAAGTGATGTGTTAATCGTGCTAAAATATCCATTCCCCCCCCCCCCCCCCCCAAGAAACTGACATGCTTGATATTAAATAATCCAGACTGTCCCCAACTCTCATGGTGCAACTCATCACTTAATTCCGAGAGGGGGAGGGGAAATACGTTCTCTACCCAAGAATCCAGGAATGATTTTGGTGTGCTGTGATCTTAAAACGGAGTTTAATATATCTATGTATCAATATGCAGAATCTGTTTTTGCATGTGCTTTAATACTGAATGCTGCAAAGAGAACACCTGCTTTGAGTTAAAGTTATTTCTAACACTAACGCTTCACTAATGAAATATCCCTTTTGTTCATCTTTCCACGCTTCACTGCATGGTGTGCAGGGTCAGTACTGTGCATGACACCCACTGCAAGCGTTGGTAGGTTTCTCTACACAAACTTCTCAACTTTCCCTAACCTGAAAGAGACAGCGAGTTACTGTGCGTCCGTGAGAACGTGGGTGGCTGAGTGGTGTGATTGACTATCCGGTCGTCTTGATGGCTCAGATGGTTGTATCCCTTTAATTTCTGTGCAACGCGGTAATTCATGTGACTAACAAAAGGATCTGCTTTACACACAAGTATCTTTGTGGCCTGAATTTGGCCATGCAGTGAAAGGAAATGGCCATGGGACGATTTTTGTGGTTTGACTATCAGGCATCCAGCACCTTGTAGGTTGGATTTGAGTCACGCCTCTGAGAATGTTTAAGCTTACGTAACACTGGTTTTTTGAAAAAATAATATTGTTCTAATCAGAGATGCCCTTAGGCCCAGCCCCTCAGCTGCTGTAAACTTGCATGGCTCTGTAAGTCAGCGGAGCTGTGCTGCTTTGCACCAGCTGGAGATCTGCCTCTTAAATATGCTGCTGAGGAAATGGCCTGTGTGCTGTGCAGACCCCCAGATCCATGTCAGGGTAGCACTGACCCTGTGACTGAACCCCCCCACCCGAGAAGGAAATGCCAAGGAGGACGTGCTGTCAATGCTGGAACCCAGTTGTTCAGGTTCAGAATGTGGTGACCCAGATACCCAGGGGAATTGTGCCCGGTTCATACTAAGAATCAGACATTGTTGTGCAAACCGTAAGAGGAGGCTCCTCACTCACCCTCCCATCTGCAGTAGCTGGATGTAGCAGGTAGGTTAAGGACGGACTTTCGGCCTTCGCTCTGGGATGGAGCTAGGCCAGTAACAGTCCAGTGCTCTCAGACCATACCACTGGCGGGGGTGGAGTAGTTCTAAAACCAACGCAGACTCTCCCAGGAGCACAGGTCGGCAGGGGCGGGAGGGATCTGAAAGCCTATTAGCAGAAATGAGTCAAGAGCTATTGCTTTCCTACCCGATAGGCCATAACACTCTGTGGTGGCCGTGACTTTCAGAGCCCTGTATGCCTGCAGGTTACCAGACTGTGGAGCCAGGCGCTGGTTCCAGCATTGACTAGCTTCCAGAAGAGTTGGGCAACCAGATCCCGTGGATGTGGTGGGCTCTGCTGCTTCGTGTGCTGTTCCAGGCTGAGGCGAGAGCGGTGCAGGGAGAACGCAGACACACACCCGGCACAAAGGCCTGGTGGAATGCCCATCTCCTGGGCGCTGGGCCCGATCCTCCTCTCTCTCAGGAGTGACTGACTTCAGTGCACTTACCGCCCACTCAGGCTGCGCTGAGAGCAGCATCAGGCCCTGTAACTCGCCCTGGCTCTGGGGAATGAAGTTGGGAGCCTGCTAATGGGGTCCCTGTCAGACAGCTGGGGAAGAAAGCATATGGGACCTTCTCCTTGGTTCACAGCTCTTCCAGTCAACAGGCTACAGGGAGTGATCAAAGGCCCAGCTTCGGAGTGTGCCCCCCCCCGTGCCCTAACGCACACTTCCAGTCACTGGGTGCGGGGTCCTTTACCCCCCACCCCACCCCGATGCCAGGTGTGGGCCCTGCCCCATCCACCAGTCACCGGGTGCAGGACCCTCCCCGTGTCCCACCCACCCCGCCCCCCCCCCAGTCACTGGATGCGGGCCCTCCCTGATCCCCGTCCCCCAGTTGCCAAGTGAAGGGCCCTCCTCGTTCCCCATCCCCCCAGTCACTGGGTGGAGCACCCCCCCCAATCCCTAACCCGCACCATTAGACCCCAAGACTGTTTATATAACTGCAGCTAGGGCAGAGGACTGATCTAAAGCGCTTCCAGCATCTCCCCCAGGGCTATGCAGGGAGCCTGTGACACTGTTAGGGTCTGACAGAAAATCACATACACAACCATGGTCTGTATCTGTGTAAGGAGGGCTGCTGGCAGCTAGCAATCCACAGCAGAGGCTGGGATCAGGACCGACTGGTGCACACCATTATCAGTGCCTGCCGGCAAGCTCTTAACAGGAATCCCCTTTGCTGATTTAAACGTATACTAAACTCACTTGAATATCCCCAAGCCAACGTAGGGCCAGTTGGAACGGGTCTCTCCTCCCCATCAGGTGCTTGTCTAACTCTCGCTGATGCTAATGGGGCTCTGGCATGAGAAGCCAGGGTTGAGCAGATCTTCATGCTCATCGCACACGTTTGCAAGGGCAGTCGGAGCTCGTAAAGTCCCCACCAGTTCCTCAGGAAGCAGCCGTCTCCCTTCCTCTCTAAAGTGCTGTCCACTGGAATGCAATCCGCATGTGTTGGCAGTCCTTCCTCTAACTGCTGCGTGATGTAAAAGCAAAGCTTTCCGAGTCTGACAGAAAGATTACAGATCTCTACTGTGTGTCATGGTTGTCTATAGAATTACTGTCGCTCTATCATTTAGGGGGCTGTTTCTGTTGAGGTGGATTGTAAACATTTGGAATTATTTTTTTCCCTCCTCACCCCAAGAGGGAATTTTGCCAAATCCTCTAGAATTGTATAGAAAGAAACATGGTGACTATGTACGTACAGCGCTCAGGTGGCCAGTCCCTCATTCGCAGTGCCATCAGCTCTGTTCTGTCCCCGGGGGAGGGCCCTGTTGTAGAGCGGGGAGGGAAGACCTTTAAAAGGAGGTTGCAGCGGCTAGCCATGTTACCCAGTGGGATCGTAGCTGTAATATGTGCCATGATGACAAGGTCTTGTTGGAAAATTTGCTGTGAAGTGCACCATGTCCTTTTAATTCATAATTGGGGGCAAACTTTCAAAGCCGGCTGGGACGGGTGCACTCGCCAAAATGCACCCACAAAAGGAACTTGCATTCGCTGCGTGTCTGACCACCCACATGCACGCAGTGACATGAGTGTTTTGCTAGCACACCCCATCCCATCCTCCTTTGGAAATTTGGCCCTTGGAGTCTAATACATCATTGTTCTGCTTATAAGTGTACTAAGTGTTGAGAATGTTTTAGTTTTTTCCTTAATTATAATTGTAATTGGCTTTTCCCCTTTTCTCTTTTTTATTTTTTTTCCAACGCTGTCTTGCTTTGCACTGTGATTGCATGCTGCGCTCCGGTGTATCCTTCATGACGATGTCACATGGCTTGTTGCTGTGATACCTGCCACGCCCCCAAATCCACCACATGTTGCCATGGTTACATAAATGCTCCACCCTCCCGTATGTCGCTTCCATGGTTCCCTACTGAAAGTGCCCATGATGCACGGTGCTACGCCCACCACTGTGTCTGCAGCAACAACACCTGCCACCAGCGTCCCCTTCGCTGCAACAGCTACAGCCAATCAGGTTTGGCCCTTTAAATAGCTTTCTTTCACATGTTCAGAAGTAGATGACTCTGAGGGCCCGATCCTAGAAGGTGCTGAGCACCGTCTGCGAGGTACTGAGCCCCTCTAAGTCCCTTTGTGTCCTTGAGGGGCGGAGGGCGTTCGGAACCGCCGACGAGGCGCTCTGCCCTGCACAGGATCGGGCCCTTCGAAAGGCAGTATGTATACTTTTGGGATTGGTGAGGGGGCACTGGCTCATTGGGCTGGGTGGCTCTGAAGGAACTGTGGTGATAGCCCAGGGATGGGCGAGCCTTGGAAGGGCCAGAGTTCAAATGTCTGTTGGAGAAGCATCCATAAGCCTGGAAGCTTCTCTGAAGCGTCCCCACATTCTCCAGACCTTAGGAGCCATGTAAAACTCACAAAGAAAAGAGGCTTTCTCATCAGATTGACAGCACTCCTGCTTTCTGTCCTTACCAGAAATACCACACTGACCAGGCTCTCCTGTGGTATTTTGGCTGCTCTGGGCTGGCTCGGGAGTGGAAGTGAAAAAAAACAAGTTTGGGTTCTAAAATAACAACATGGATAAAGGTTCAAGTGTATTAAAGCAGAAGTAGTCACCCATCCCTACAGTATTTACATTGTATGTATTGTATGTACTGTTTTGCCAGTGCCATTAATATAAAGGATTTCATGCATGTTTGCCTAGCCGTCATTATCTGCAAAACATTGATCTGAAGGTATTAAACCGAGATGGCTGCTTCTGCACCAGTCCTGAACTGTATACGCAAAATCTTAGGAATGCTTCTTTACATTCAATAAACCACCACATCTCCCGATTAGGCCAGGGTAGAGTTTGGAACAGTAGGTTTTTTTTAATTATAATGTTTGCAGTTTTATTTAGTTCATCACCGTGCTCCGGTTCAGAGCCACTCAAAGAAAAAGCAGGTATCCCCTTATTCTACAGGGCACTGCTACTGCTATGATACCGTGATAATTACCGAGGGCAAATCCTGTAGGTCTTCACCAGGTTTCACTCAGACACAAAGCCTTGGGGACTGTAATGGGAATTTTGCCTGAATAAGGACTGAGCTCAGAATTGGCCTGTTGCAAGTGCTTGCCTGTCTACACTAGCTAGAACTATTTTGTTTCTCTGTTTTTTGCTAGTTTTAGTTCTAATAATAATTATACAGCCACAAGAAGAAAACACTAATTCCTATGCAGTGTTCGTAAATGGCTATGTGCGCTCTCTATAAGCGATACCTAAACCTTCCCAACTGCAGTTTACAGGGCATTTTGCTGTCTTACAGTCTATGGAGTTGGACTCCCAAGTTCAATCACCATGTACTCCACTGGGCATTAATAATGACATGACTATGTAGTTATTTATGCCTGGTAAAATAGATAAATGCTGGGATCAATTCATGTTCTATAAGATACTGCTTGAATAGTGGTTATATGTATTGATTAGTCTTAAACGAGCACTGAAGAATGAATGGATAGATAGAATGATCTCAAGAAAATGTATTAATGTGACATCTTTTTTACTGTAGATATCCCAGTTATCAGTAGATGAACTGAGTAGCAGCATGTTTGTTTCACAGATGTAGAAGTTACCGATAGAACAGTAAGTTTCTTTTAACTGTTATATTTACAGTTGGGTTTTTTTATATAAGGGTATTGAATCCTCTAAAAGTGCCACTTCACCCTACTCCTTCAGTTCTCTGCATGCAGAACTTGCAGTCAACAGGAATTCCACACCCGAGTCCAGGGCTTATGCTAAACAACGGTTTTTGTACCATCTAAAATGTCTGCTTTAAAATGTACCGAACCCCTCCTGATGTGACCGTTTCATGTACTGGACAGTTCCAAACTACTTAGCAAATTTCACAGTGTAACTCATTCTTATGAAGCACGTGCTACTGAGGATAAATAATATTTTGACAGCGAGAGTCAGCTAAAAAGTCTAAGCTGTGTTTTGCACTTAGTAGCAGATTTACTCAACTTGAGGAACTAGGACCAGATAGGTCAGGGGTGGGCAAACTTTTTGGGCGGAGAGCCACATCTGGGTGGGGAAATTGTATGCAGGGGTTGGGGTGAGGGAGGGGGTGCAGTGTGCAGGAAGGGGCTCAGGGCAGGGGTTGGGGTGCACAGGGGTGTGGGGCGATCGAGGGGGCTCAGGGAAGGAGGTTGGGGTGCAGGAGGGGTGCTGGGTGTATGGGGGGCTCAGGGAAGGGGTGCGGCACGGGGTTCAGGGCAGGGGGTTGGGGTGCAGGAGGGGTGTGAGGTGCAGGCAGGGGGCTTAGGGCAGGGAGTTGGGGGGCGGGGTGCAGGAGGGGTTCAGGCTCTGGCCCCATGCCGCTCCAGGAAGTACTGCGGCCCCTGGGGGAGCGGGGGCGGAGGGCTCCACGTGCGCTGCCCTTGCTGCGCCTCCAGGTACCTCCCCCGAAGCTCCCATTGGCCGCAGTTCCCCGTTCCTGGCCAATGGGAGCTGTTGGGGGTGGTGCCTGGAAGCAAGGGCAACGCACGGAGCCCTCTGCGCCCCCGCCTGGGGACCGCAGGGACATGGAGCCGGCCACTTCCGAGAGCAGCGCAGGGTCCACGGCGCCACGGGGGGCAATCCCACAGGCCAGATCCAAAGCCCTGAGGGGCCGGGGCCGGCCCGCGGGCCGTAGTTTGCCCACCCCTGAGATAGCTGGTGTCAATCGACATAGCTTCAGTAGTTTCATTGTTGTTATATGGATTCACATCAGCTGAGAACCTGGCACCTAGTGTTCTTCCTTCAGAGATTCTTGTTCACTATGATAATTGGCTCAAAGGCTGCAAACAATCTCCTTCTTCCACAACCTTGCAAAGCCTGGTGCGTTCATAGTCTGCTGTTGCTCTCTGAGTGAGAATAGTAGAGTATGTTGCCCCTTTTTGGATTTGTTTGCTATAAATTCACAGTGGGATCAGTGTTATTTTCAATTTCTTGTTATTTGCATGGGTAGGCTATTATTTACATAGGGATTTCACTGCGTTTTTACCACTGAGAGACTAAAGGAAAGAAAGGGGTGTTCACTGAATGTGATGATGGAAGCCATTTTATTTGCATAAATATGTGGGCCAGCTTTTCCCCAGGACAAAAATGAAAGGGAACGACTTGCATTTAAGCTCTGGAAATGGATTTGGAAGGCAGTTGTCAATTATTTCAGATATAATTACACATGGTTCTGTCCCTGATTTCTACCAAGTTAAGTAAACTATACTGTATGTGGAGAGAGTGTTCATCATGTCTGTAATCCCTGCCAGCATCTGCCTGAATGCCAAGATAGCCTTGGTAGTGACAATTTTCTGCTTTATGTTGTGCATCGCTTTTCAGAAACACCAGACTGACTTGACACCTTACATGTTAAATCATTTCTCGAACACGTGCGAAGTAGTGTGTTCCGCCCAGTAGCAGGTTATTGGCTTGAAAGAGAAAACCTGAGCTCATTCTTGATCTCTTTGCAATACTTTTGAGCCTTTATTGCAGTGTACTTTTTTTTCCCCTTTTGACTCATTTTTTGGAGTTCTTAGACTTACGCTATCAGTAATTGAGAACCGTTTCCTAAGAGGTGAGGGAAAACCGTATGATTCAAGTTTTTTCATGATAGGGGGCCCAGGTACTTGCTGTTCAAACAGTGACCGAGTCTGTGACATTCCCAGGACATGGGAAGTCTCCTACTTGAAACATTTAGGTTCCTCATTTCAAAAGCAGCCTCTGAAACTCTATGAAGTTTCTCACGTCGATAGCCTGTGTGGACAAAGAGTGAGACACCTAACCACACTTGCACGCCCAGGTAGAGGCCTCGCTCCTGGAAAGCACTTATGCACATTCTTATTCCATCCCTATTCAGCGAAGCATTTACGTGCTTGTCCTTGCAGTCCCCCCACAGCTGGGGAAAGCAAATGGGCTTTGCAGTCTGCCCTGGAGGTCGGTGAACAAGGATTGTTTCCTCAGGTGTGTCCCCAGAATAAAGGACTGCCCCATGAACTCTGCTTTCGGTTTCTGGGATGTAACCTGGGGCGTAGGCAGGCAGGCGCCGAGCCAGCAAAGCTCTTAAGCACGTGCATAAATGTAAGCACTTGAAGTGAGGCACATGCTTGACTGGTTTGCTGGGTCAGGGTCTAAATCAGCATTTTCCAAGCTGCAAAATGATTCTCCAGAGCTGGGCCCTGCATGGTGTGTCATCTCCATGGAAGGAGGGTAAACAACATAGCAGTGGATTTGAAGGTAGCTCAGTTCTCCAGACACCTGAAGTACCCCCAGAGGCTTCCCCAGCCAGAGGCAAAGACATTGTCAAAGCTGGCTAACCCAGCTGCAACATTAGCTGTTGTGCCCCCGACTTTAAGGGTGGGAATTCCAGAAGCACATAAAGGAGATCAGGTATGGTCTGAGTGCAGGGCTCCTGGGTTCTGCTCTTGTCTCTGACCCTGACTCCTTCTATGTCACTTGTAGCCTGACTTCCAGAGGTGCTGAGCCTCTCCCGTTCCCATTAAAGCCGATGGGAAGTACAGGTGCCCAGCACTTCTGCAAGCCAGGCTGTTATGCTCTCTGCTCCCACTTCCTCGTCTCTGAAATCAGACTAATACTCCCCCGCCTTCCCATTTCACAGGGGTATTCTGTAGATTAGTGTCAGCCTTTGCGATGCGCTCTTAGGATGGAAAGCTCTAAGTACAGATTAAGGAGGCTACCAAGTGTGTTGTTAGCAATTTCACCCTAAATCAGAAAATTAAGTGAGTAAAACATTGCATCTCTCCAGCACGCAGACAGAAAGTCCTTGTGTGCTGCAGTAAGGGGGTGTACAGATCCCGTTAGAAAATGTAAAAACAAGATGAGCATGATTTTTGATTTCCCATTTCTCACTGTTTGTTCTTCCCCCTCCCTCCCCCTCCAGCAGACTATGTTGAAATTCTGAAGAGTAAAATTACGGAGTTCCAGGACTTCTCGGTGGGAAGCTGCACATGGCCTTTCTGTATATATTCCCTCCTCCCTCGTTTCTTCCTCGACCACCTCTACAGTAAGCCTGTTGCAGCCTAATGTTAACCAAAAACTGATCAATGGGAATGTCAAAAAAAAAAAAAAAAAAAAAAAAAAAAAAAAAAAAAAAAAAAAAAAAGCACTATAGAAACAATTAACAAACAGCGCTCTGTTATATGAGATATACAAGTAGACAATTATAATAGACTTTTATAACACATTACTTTAACACACTTAATCATTTTATGACTACCATCATAAGTGCATCTGCACAGTGGACTGTTGGTTTACTGTATACTATCGATGGATAAATGTTTGTCTTGTTTTTAAAGTGTTATCTTACTGTTTTGTTTACATCATAGTCTATGGATTTGTTTTAAAGTGTACATCATTATCAAGTATACTCAATACCATTTTTTTCATTATTGTTATGTCTTAAGTTTTCATATACTGTAGTTTTCTGGGTTGGGGGGGAGATATTTTTGTTTTGGGGTTTGGGTTTTGGTTTTTTTTACTAAAAATGTTACAGTGGGAAACAGGAATTATGTGCTTGAAAAACACGACACAAGAATGTTCTGTCCTTTTCTATAGTGTGGTTGTTTTCATCAGCTTACATTGCTTGTTTTAAATGGCTCCTTTTAAGATCTGGAATTTGCCTTCAAGGAGAGTCTCAGATTTATGTGTTATGAAGGGACAGCTGGCCTGTTAGCCCAGTTCACGGGTTTTACAAAGTGAGTTGAGTCTGGCTTCCTGAAAAGAGAAACGTTGCTACGTAATAAACAAAAAACATACTCAGTAAAAAGTTAGATATCAGCTGAAGGGGGAGATTTATTCAGAAAGCGTCAGAAAACAAGGAATGACTCCAGGTTTGCTGTCCATTGCAGTGCCATTCTTAGCTCCAAATGGCACACCGTTTTTCTTGCTATTTAAGTGGTGCCATTAAAAAAAACCTCCCACAAAATAGATGAGTAAGTGATGAGACAGATTCAAAGGGGTAAAGGATACCCCCCCACCCACCCGAGGAAACGTAGCTGTAGTCCCCTTGAAACCCAGAGACGTAGACCTGGAATGGGTAATTTTGATTTAAAATTTTGAAAATACCCCCCCACACACACTCTGCCTAGGGAAGATGGTGCCACCCAGTTGCCCTTGTCTCCACTAAGTACGCAGCAGAATTCATTGGGAAATTTGGTGGGGGCATTCCCTGACATTTCATCAGCCTACCCCCGTAATGTACTTCACCTTTAAGTCAGAGACATTCCCCAAGAGCAAAAACAAATAAACAAAGAACAAGCAACAAAGACAACGACCCTTGAGTTTACCAGGCCTAGATGGTTTTCAGAGATTTAACTCCTTGGATCAGTGGATGCATTTTGGCATCTTTTGTTTGATCAGGAGCGATGAGTAAACTGAAGGATGACCAACCCCCCCATGCCCTGCCCAGCACACAGTGCCATTCTATCAAGCTGCTGACTACATTCACCAGAAAACAAATCTTGGCTTGGCTAAAGCAGGGATACCGCTGCCACGTTCGTCCCCAGCATAAGTCCACTGACATCAGTGGAGTTATGCCAGAGATGTATTTGGCCTATAAGTCTCTGAATAACTGAAGGGTGTCAACAGCAAGTAATTGTTCAAGGATATGCAAGGGGGCATTAGGAGACTTTGGACAAAATATCAGGAAAAAACACTGGAAAGCGAGATCAGTTAGCACATGGAATAGCCTCCCAAGTGACGTAGTTTGGCACTGTGAACCGAGATCAATGTGGGTTGAGGACGTGTCCCCTATAAACAGTCCTGCACTGGCAGAGGGGGTGCTCCAAACACCCTGGCTGGCCTGTGAGTGGCTAGTTTTTCCTGTATTGGCTGGAGAGCTGCTGCTGAAGCAGCACTAGAATATCCCTACCCCTCTGCTGTAAAAGGCACGAACCCAGTTCCCGAGAGGCTAACCCTGTATGTCCAAAGGCCGAGCTGCTTATAAACACAATGGAGTCTGGTGATTGCTGAGGAAAGCAGAGGGGCAGTGATATTACGGCTGTAACAACCGCACGTTCGAGATAAAATTAATAGGTTCACTTTTTAACTTCTAACATTAGAGGCCAGAGCCTTCCCCTCCCCTGCCCTTCCCGAGGGAAGGTGCGATGCCCTCCATTTTGTGCCAGGAAAATGTGGGCAGTCTGGGCCGCTTGTTCTGTGGTGGTTTAAGGGCCTGGGCCTCTGATGTGCGGAGCGCCTTCTGGAAGGGCACTGAGCACTCGGAGCCTAGTGAGGTCAATGGAGTTGAAAGCCCTCGGCATCTCTAAGGATCGGGTCCTTACAACCCCAAGTACGAGTGCCACCCTGAACTCCCATTGGCTGAGTGATCGTCTTGTCTGATTTCTGACACACGCATTTTTATTTCCTTTTTGATTCCTCACATTGTGTAGTAAATGTCCTTGTCCCGTCACCTGGCCCCTTCACCTGAGCACTTACAGATGTTTGCTAACATTACCAATAACAGGTGCAAGTTATGGGTGCCTGCTAGACACAACTGGAGCGTCACTTTATGATCTAGTTTTGGTTCCTTCAGAAACAAGAACCCATGTAGAGTCCATAGTCAGTTCACATAGGGCCTGAACCAAGGGGAATCTTCCTGTTGACTTCAGTGGGCTTTGGATCAGGCCCTAAGGAACAAAATATGGTAATCTATTAGCCAGCCTCACGTATTAACCCTTGCTTGTGTCCTTACACATTCCCCAGCTGTCAGCATTCAAAACATACTGAAACTAGCAACTCTTAATATATATTGGCTATGGAATACCTGTTCTTTTAACCACTGAGTTTCTGTTTCCCAAAATCATAACATTGTTAGTGGAAAAAGTGGATTTGAGTACTTCCTGTTGAAATTATTTGTGTATCAAAATGGGTTTTGCACAACCTGTGCCAGTGCCTCAACAAAGAACAGACCTGATCTTCGTAAGCCAGAAAGGATGTGTTCAAGCTTATATGGCTTTATGAGTTAAAGGAGGTTGGAACGTTTTCAGTGCTAAATGGATTTTTGTATATCTTGACACTTTGATGTAACCTCCTATTTTATTTAACTACTTAAACATCTGGCATAGATGTGCATAGAATGTAAACCTAGAATACAGCTGTTTTCATGTCACATTTAAAGCACTGAAAAAAAATTAAGGATTATTTTTTAGTAAAGAGGTCCAATGAGGGATGTTCAGGGTAGATATATTAGGTGCCACAACAGTTTTTCTATTGCTGGCAGATTTAGAGTTCACTTTTAAGTGAGTTTAAGGAAAGAAAAGCTTGAAGCACTAAAACTTCACCAAATTCAAAACAATCTCGGCAAAAATGCCATTTTGAGGTAGCACTATTTAAACGAGTTGTGCAATGATTTGCTCTAATTTTCTTTGTTCAAAAAAGAAAACCAGTCGCCAGACTATAAATTTCCTAAATAGATGCATTCTATTACAAAGTCACCGCGCTAGTTCGTGACTCTAAAGAAATGTCATAAAAGCATGGATTTCATCCTTTATTTGACAAGAGATGTATGTAAGTTTGTTTAAATCAATATAATTTTAGTGACATTTTTATAAGCTTCCCACTTTCCATGAACCTATATTTTTTATTTATCCAAAGTTATTTCTCTTTGTCCATTTCTCTCAGCCTTATGCAAACAATATGCAAGAAATGCTGAAACTTGGATAAAACGGGTCATGCAGAGGGAAAATGAAAGCTGAGAATGATCATTTTCATAAAAAGGTTGTTAGTAGTTTCAATAAAAAAAATACTGCTACTAAACTGTAACATAAGCAGACAATAAGAGGGATTTAAAATAAAGTAGATTCATAAAACTATTAAAATTATTTTTGTTAACTTCAGTGTTTTTAGTGATTGGAATCTGATTTTGCAATCAACCGTGTTTTTTATTTTTAAATTTCTAGTGGATGATTTTTGTCTTTGTATTTTTGCATCACCATGTTAGAGAAATCGTTACCTCTCTGGCCACATCCGCTTCGTTCCATTCCTGAGCACTCTGAAGCACTTTTCTCTCTGCCATAAGTGTCGTCTCGTACTGCACTCAGAGTGGTCTCAAATGGATGGTGCTGGCTGGCTGCACTCTGCAAAACAAAACCTTTGCGCTCCCTGGGTGGCTTATGGAACAGTCTCCGTTCCTGCAAGGTGTTCTCTCAACATACAGTCAGCTACAAAACACAGGTTAGAGTCCAATGAAAATGACTTTGTTATACTCTAGCTGCACAAACAATAAACACAACGACTTATATGAATATGTGACTGTTGTAGATACATCTGGCCAGATAATGAGATGCATGTATCTGATCAAATGTATTCATAAACTCACATATTCCTTCATAATGCAGTAGTATAGGCTATAGAACATGCTAGTGCACAGAATGATTGAGAAACTGGAGTCCTCATTTTTTATCCCTTGTACATTTCACATACATGAAAATTGAAAAAGGTGAAATTTATGAGGAAAATCTAATTTCCCATTCCTGTTGAATGGATTTAGTGTGATATTGACCTGATTTTACCATGTGCCTGTTGAAGGCCTTAGAATATATACTGTATGTTAATGACTGTAATAACTTTAAAAAAATTAGTTGATAGCCTAATCAAAATGTAAATATAGCTACAACACATAGTTACTAGGCATCAACACATTAATTCATGTCACATATTTTCATTTCTTTCCTGTTAGTTTTTAAGGTTTTCATTATTGCTTTTTGATATCTTTAGTAACGAATGAATTTAATTTTGAAGGAGAATTAGAGAAAGTTTAAGATTTTTAATACATGTATTCAACCCATTTAGTTATATTCTAAACCAATACTGAAGCATGATAAGGTATAGAATATAGTCCATAACTAGTTTGTATAGTTTACAGTTTAAGAACAAAATTAACTTTGTATGTAACTCCTACAATGATAGATTCATTGTTAACTAATTATATTAAGTTGTTGTTGCTATGGCAACAAAACTACAACATGGCTACCTTTGTATACATTATTTGTGAAATTTTCACATGTAAATTAAAAGTGATGTGTAACAGTATGAGCTTGTTAAAGGTACAGTTCGATACTGTCAGATAAAGATATGATTGAATATTTTTAAAATCCCAAAGTCCCATGTGAAAGCTGAATTTGTGTCTTTAGGTCACATTTTCAGTCAAGAAGTTTACAACACATGGATTTAGAGTCAGGTTTTATAGCTTGTAGAAATTGTTGTGTGGCTAGGGTTATTCCACAGTATTTTAGGTTTTAAAACGTAACACCCAGCATTTACAATACATTAACTGGTCTTTATTTCATTTCATGTTGATCATCATTGTGTGAATTCATAAGTAACCAGTTTAAGTACTGTAGTCTGACTGCAATTATTATTTTTCCTGAAATTGAATACTCACACAATTATGTTAAAATCAGGGCTAAATAATTAAACATATGAATATTTTAATACTAATTTATATTAGCAAAACCTGTACATAAGAAAAATATTGTGGAATGACCCCGTAACAGTGTTGAAGATACAAATATGCTGCAGTTAAACTGATTCAGTTAGTGTACGAATGTGTGAGACACACCTTTTTTGCACTTATGTACATAGTCCACGAAAGAAATCCTTGGAACTTATTTTGAATATAAAAAGTCTGTAATAATACAGGAAAAGTTTGTAAAAGAGATAGGTATTACTAAGGCTTTGAAAAGGAGGAGTTTTTTGCTATAAAACTTATCTGAAAGCATGATGTTGCTTTGCTGTTGTAAAAGCTTTGTAGTTTGCCATAGCTTACTATACAGCAGACTGATAACAGGTCAGCTTCAACCTGCAGCACCGAAAATGGGAAACAGTACTTAATTAATTAGTAAGGTCATTAGCAAAGATTTTAATTGCTTTTATAGCAGCCTACATTTTAAAACACATTCTAGATCATGGTTTTTATAAGAAGTTGTGCTCACTATGTATCATGTTAGGACCTGAATGTCACATGCGTTTCTGCTAGCCCCTAATCTTCTTTCTAGCCAATACTGTTTTTATCTATGATTGATTCGTATCATTCCAACAAGTGTTGTAAATGTCAATGGGAAACTGAACTATAGCCATTCGTTGGGGATTTTATCCACACGGAATGTGGAAGCTGGGAGAGACATTTCAAGAGCTTACCAAGTTTTAAGGGAGCAATAAAGTTGGGGATTGGTCCTGCTTTGAGCAGGGGGTTGGACTAGATGACCTCCTGAGGTCCCTTCCAACCCTGATATTCTATGATTCTAAGCAAGTGGTGGAACTTGGGTTGCTTACGATTGTCTTGGGATACTTGTCTGCTGCTGCTAAACTGCCTTGGCGTTTTGTTAGAGCGAGAGCCGTTGATCCATGGCGGTGTTCTGTCACGCCGACTGGATTTCTTGGTGGTGGAGGTTCCATTGTGGCCTGGTGGGCTGAGAGGTTGGAATGCGAATGCTGATCACCGCAGTGGTGTTAGCCTGTTGCATGGGTTAAAGTAGAGGAGGGAGCAGGGAACTCAGCTTCCCCCCGCCCCTTCCTCAGCGCCCTCTCCTCCTTGAGTGAGCAGATTCCCCATCCCCGGACAGGCTCCACCCCCCTCCAGGGATGGGGAGAGAATGGGACACGCCCTACCTGCATCTTCTCGCTTTCCCTACTGCAGGGAAAGGTGGATAAATAACACCCAGATCTGACATTTAAAAAAATCTCTCTTGTAGTCTCTTCAAATGGCCTCAAATTCTGTCAGCTGCATCCAGCCGTTCTGGAGCGGAATCCACCCAAGCCCACCATGCACTTTGCTTTTGCATTAGTGCACTTTCTCCATGCTGGTGGAGTGTAAATGATGGATGGTTTTGTTTAATATCTTTATTAATGATCTGGAGGATGGTGTGGACTGCACTCTCAGCAAGTTTGCAGATGACACTAAACTGGGAGGCGTGGTAGACACACTAGAGGGTAGGGATCAGATACAGAGGGACCTAGACAAATTAGAGGATTGGGCCAAAAAAAACCTGATGAGGTTCAACAAGGACAAGTGCAGAGTCCTGCACTTAGGACGGAAGAATCCCATGCACTGCTACAGACTAGGGACCGAATGGCTGGGTAGCAGTTCTGCAGAAAAGGACCTAGGGATCACAGTGGATGAGAAGCTGGATATGAGTCAACAGTGTGCTCTTGTTGCCAAGAAGGCTAACGGCATTTTGGACTGTATAAGTAGGGGCATTGCCAGCAGATCGAGGGACGTGATCATTCCCCTCTATTCGACATTGGTGAGGCCTCATCTGGAGTACTGTGTCCAGTTTTGGGCCCCACACTACAAGAAGGATGTGGAAATATTGGAAAGAGTCCAGAGGAGGGCAACAAAAATGATTAGGGGTCTGGAGCACATGACTTATGAGAAGAGGCTGAGGGAACTGGGATTGTTTAGTCTCCAGAAGAGAAGAATGAGGGGGGATTTGATAGCTGCTTTCAACTACCTGAGGGGGGGTTTTTCACTAGGAGGGTGGTGAAGCACTGGAATGCGTTACCTAGGGAGGTGGTGGAGTCTCCTTCCTTGGAGGTTTTTAAGGCCCGGCTTGACAAAGCCCTGGCTGGGATGATTTAGTTGGGAATTGGTCCTGCTTTGAGCAGGGGGTTGGACTAGATGACCTCCTGAGGTCCCTTCCAACCCTGATATTCTATGATTGTATGACTGTCTAGAAGCGGGGGAGGGGAATCCCAGGGACGTGCCCGGCTCTGTGCACGGCAGGTGCACCCATCATTTCGCTTGCCTCGCTCCAGGCCTGCTGGGGGAAATGAGCTCGTCTTCTCCCCCTGCTCGTCCTCTGGCTGAATCCTGTCACCAGCAAATGGGACAGTGACGTGACCATCAAAACCAGTGTCGACAGCCCCTAGAGCTGGTGAGCTCCCTCGCCTCTTGCGATCTGCTTTAGCCACTGCTTGCAGAACAGCATCACAGCTAGTCGGCAACTCAGCACGTAAAACCCCAGTGTTCATGCAGCGCTGACGAGAATAAAAGGCTACGGATGGGCAGAAGGCTGGGTTGGGAGGTGTTTTTATTTTCACCAGTAAGGGACAGAAATCTGATTGGCTAGCAGATATTTCTAATAGGGCCCACTCCTGCATCTCCTGTGCTCCAGACTTCCCATTGATTTCCCGGGGAGCGTAGGCTGGGCAAGGATTGTAGAACGGTGCTCTCAGCGTAACATATAATAACTCGCCCCTGTTAGGAACTCCCATCAGAGCTGTACACCGCTCTGCACCTAGAAGTGTATTTGTACGCCTGGCTGCTTGCCCTTCCGTGCCTTATTGCAGCGGCATCATTTGCTAAAATAAAATGTTAAAATACTAATGATGGGGGGGGGGGAAAGATTCATGGTTTAAAATATCGTTTCCCCATAGTAGATGGCTGGGACCCAAAGGCAGGGGAAAGCCTGGGATTCTTTACCTGATTTTTAAGTAGACCTGCATTGTACAATCACCAAAAGTCAACTCAAACCAATAGCATCGTGGAACAGAAAATCCTGGCGGGTCTGTGAAAAGGCTGGGTTAGACCTTCACGTTGGGTTAAATGTCCCAGATCAGCATTGTGTAGTAGAAGTGGCAGGTATTTCTGATATTTTCCGCCCCAGCCATCAATTTTAGCACCTGAGCCTTCATTCCTTACTGGGAGTTCGAAGAACTGGGTTTTATATCTAACTAAGGAATGTAGGACTGCTGCAGTTGGATGTTCACAGGGCCAGCTTCTGCCATCAGTTAGGCCCCAGTTTGGCAAGGTACTTAAGGGCGTGCCTAATTTTTGAAGTAGGTGAGTTGTCCCAGTATCCTGGTGAATCAGGGCCTTAGACCCAGGCAATCCCATTGACCTCAGTAGGGTAACATGAGTGTAACTAAAGGTCGAATTCATCCTGTCGTCTTTCAAAGTGAAATAAATGAGGGGAAACATTTTGGAGCTGTTGGCTCTTTCATGGGCCCTATCAAAATCTAGGTTTGGCTACTGTAATGAGTTAGTTGGCACCAGTGCATTATTGTGTAACAATGCATGCCTGCAGGCCAGTGAGCGCTCTCCTTTGTTGTAAGTCATTTTTATAATTAAGCGCGTTCTCCTTTGCAGGATAATTAAACAAAAATACTTTGCACTATGTGAAATGAATCACAGCCAGTAAAACTTTTTTTCACTAGGGTAAGAGAAGACCCTTTAATCACAACACCACAGCTAAAATCTTTGCTAGTGACCTTTACAGTCATATTCTCTATCATCAAAATAAAAACTGCACATGCCTCTCGAATGAGATATTTAAACATGCAAAAATAACACAACTACTAAATAAAACGAAGTTTTTATCCAAACACACAACAGAGAGAATTACCTGACACAGAATTACAAGGTTCCAGTTCTTTATTACTGTACACAAATGCTATTTGATAGTGGTGGAAGCCAAATGATTTTGTTGCCATGGCTTTTGTATCCTAGCAGATGAGGGGATGACGTGACCATTCTTAGATAGGCTTGTGGGATTTTTTTTCAAATTAGATTTTATTATTATTTTAAATCATTAAAAAACCCATCCATTGTTATGTCATTTGACACTAGATCACCCGTTAAAAAATAATAATAGAGAATTGTATTTTAGGCAATCACTAAAATCAGGAAGAGAATGTTCTCCTAAATTTTCAATTTTTAACTTACATAAATAGAACATTAATATTATTGTCCTGTATAAAGTAGATATGGAAGCACATTCTTCTTTTCCTAGATACTTCTGGTAAAACTTAAAGTAAGGGAATCATTAGACAGATGTCAATTTAATTTAATGAAATAGTTTTAGATTAAAAAAAAATACTGCTAGCCCTGTGGAATTGTAACAAATTAAAATATCATCAGCAAATCCCAACAGATAAAGGCTATTGTGATATTTCAGTTCCAGAACATAATATAGTTCATTCCCTCAACTGCTATCAACAAGGTGTACGCTTTGAATTTATTTTTCTTTTTGCCACATTATATTGCTGTAGTGCTTGTATGTGCTTTAGTAATGTGCATAATGCTACTCATTTTAGTATGTTACTTCTATATTGTTATTGTTTATTTTTTGATCTTTTAATAAAGTGTATAAAATTCTTGGTTATGTTTTTTATGGACCCATATCTACACGTTAATAGGAGTTCACTTTAAAGACTTTTCAAGTTCCAGTTTTAGTCCCAGTCTTTAAAGGTTCTGATGTAAAAATTACAACTAATGAAATTTGATTCAATGTTATACCTGATGCGTAGAACAACAGAATAAATTTCTTTCCAGAAAATACCTTCAGTATTTTGAATTATGTAGCTAGTGCATCCGTTTTATTGGATGCATTAGGCTTATCATATTGAAGTTACTAACACAAGAAAGAAATTTGTATTTTAGAAAAATAAAAGTAAACTTTGCAGACACTGCCTACTGGTTTCTCTTGTGCCTTAGACCTTCTGAGACACATGACGTGTTATGTTTTGTATTTTTTCTTAATTTCTTGCTGACCCTATTTTTGATGTAATTGGGGAGGAGATCGATACTATGCATTTGAAGATAACCATGAAGAATAAATTGAATGTGATTCAAATGTCTGCACCTTTTGTAGCACAAAAATGTGTGTATTAATTTTTCCCTTAACATGCATGCTAGGTATCAAATGAATGGCACAGTGTAGCAGTAATTCAACCACCATTTTCCAAGAGCTAAACCCCACGATCCAAAATTCCCATTGAAGTAGCCCATGATCTTGTATGGTTCAGGAATGACAACACTGAATACTGAATTCCTCTCGCTATCCACCAAGCTGGTGAAGCATGTGCTGTGACACAGCATCCTCACGTAGAGGAATTACGGCTGGAGTCTTGGCCAGCCTTGTACGTTAGCTCATTAACTCATTGCTGACACCCTTAGTTGCTATTGGTAATTTTTGTAATGTAGACAAGGTTTATGAGTGAGTGAGTTGGTACGTGTCCACACCCATTTAGTCCTCGGCAGAGGCTCGAATTCCAACAAAAAATGCCCAATAGTGCTAACAATTGTGGCTTTTGTGACCTGAACATCTGTCAACAACTGGCTTGAGCCCACCACTCACTTCATACAGGCTCCTTGAACCACCTCAGATGATGATAACTTTGACGCACAAGAGGTGCTGAGCCAGATTTGGTTCAAGGAGCCAATTTAACTCTAGCTCAAACCAGGTTGCTGCCACATGTATTAGCTTCCTAGAAAAGACTGGGGCCCATGCTGCCAGGACAGGAGTTACCTGCATAGCCTGGGATTGACAGATGCAACTTTTGGACACAGAACAAAGGGTTGTTAGTTTTCCCGTAAATTGGTCTGGAGAGATGGATTTTTCAGCCCTCTTCTTTTGGATGTGTTGTTTCATACAGACCTGTATTGAGAACTCTGTGGTCTGGACTGGTAGCAACAGCGTCCCAGAAGAGCATTACATGTTAATTTCCAATCCCCACCACCACATACACACATAACATGGTTCCAGCACAAGACACCAAGCCCGAGGGCTCTTCCTTGGTTTTAGGAATGGTGACGGCTTGTATCTCTGTGCTGAGCAGCTCTGTAGGAAAGTTCTCAGCTGGAGCAGAATGTAGGAAGGAACTTCGCTCTTCAAGAAGCATGAAAAGTGTGACGGTGCAAATGGTTTCCACCTCTCTAATATCTAAATGGCACTTCCCCTATTGCCTGCACTGCTGGAAGGGTCAACATCAGTGGTGCCAGGCTGGCCATGATAATCGGGACAAGCCCAGCCTCCAATGAGACATCTGAGGAGGACAGATCCTTTGAATATTAATCTTACCTACATTAGTTTAAATACCACATGCGTGAATCTGGGCAAATCAACCCAGAAGCTCAATAACCCTGAGCTGAATGCAGCCTGCTCTTTATTGTCACAATTAGCTGCTGCTGGCTGTTGTAAAAGAGCAATTTTGGAATCCCAAACCCACAAACAACATGTTTCAATTATAAAATGAATTGGAAACAACAGAGAGGGATCAAAGCCAGAGAAGAGAAGAACCAGAACGGGCCTTGACCCTGCTGTTCCAAGTAACAGACAAGAAGCAAATTCAGTACCAGTTCAAATCCCAGAACAGGGACCATATCTGCAGCAACAGCAGGGTTAGAGTTGGCATTCTGACACTCCGACACTGAGATGAGGCTGCTGTGGCTTTATATAAATAGCCTTTTTCTATAGTCCCTTCAGTTGAACACATACCTAAGGTTTCCTGTGTTGTATTGGGGCCAGATCCTCAGTACTACAGTTCCATGGATATCAAAAGCATTTTGCCTTTTCACACCGTCTGGCCTCAACGTGTTTTATGTGTCCCAGAATACTCGAGTTAATGCACTTGGATTTGGTATGAATGTAAATAGCTACCAGCTTCTCTTGATATGTCTGAACTGCATGGGCATCTGCCCAGCACACTCCAAAACGGATCCAGTCCTGCCCCAGCTGCTGAGATGGGATGGATTTGGGGATGCAGCCTCTTCTACAGTTACGAACAGAACATAAGAATATAAGAACGGCCATACTGGGTCAGCCCAATGGTCCATCTAGCCCAGTATCCTGCCTTCTAACAGTAAATATGGAGATATCCTATCTCATAGAACTGGAAGGGACCTTGAAAGGTCATTGAGTCCAGTCCCCTGCCTTCACAGCAGGACCAAGTACCATCCCTTATTTTTTGCCCCAGATCCCTAAATGGCCCCCTCAAGGATTGAACTCACAACCCTGGGTTTAGCAGGCCAATGCTCAAATAGAAATAGAGTTTATGCTCCTTTCTATTCGGTGGGATTTGACTTCCAATTTTTAAAGGATGCATTTTTGCCTCTAGCTACCTCTTTTACTCTGTTGTTTAGCCATGATGGCATTTTTTGGTCCTCTTACTGGGGTTTTTTTTTGGGGGGGGGAAGGGGTGTACATTTAGTTTGAGGCTCTATTATGGTGTTTTTAAAAAGTTTCCATGCAGCTTGGAGGCATTTCACTCTTGTGACTGTTCCTCTTCATTTCCATTTAACTCTGGCTTCCTCATTTTTGTGTAATTCCCCTTTTTGAAGTTAAATGCTACTGTGATGGGCTTCTGGGGTATTTTTCCCCCTACAAGGATCTTGCATTTAATTATGTTATGGGCATTATTACCAAGTGGTCCAGCTATAGTCCTCTCTTGGACCAGATCCTGTGCACCTCTTAGGACTAAATCAAGCATTGCCTCTCCCCTTGTGGGTTCCAGAACTAGCTGCTCCAAGAAGCTGTCATTAATGGTGTCTAGAAACTTTATCTCTACATCCCATCCTGAGGTGACGTGTTCCCAGTCAACATGGGGATAATTGAAATCCCCCATTATTACTGGGTTTTCTGTTTTTGTAGTCTCTGTAATCTCCCTGAGCATATCACCGTAACCACCCTGGTCATGTGGTCGGTACTATATTCCTACTGCTATTCTCTTATTATTCAAGCATGGGATTTCTACCCGTAGAGATACTATGGGACTGTTTGATTCATTTAAGATTTTAACTCTATGTGACTCTCTGCTTTCTTTCACATGTAGTGCCGCTCCCCCACCGGCACGACCTACGCTGTCATTCCTGTATATTTTGTACCCTGGTATAACTGTGTCCTGTTGATTATCATCATTCCACCAAGCTTCTGCCTCTTATATCCGTATCCTCCTTGACTACCAGGCGCTCAAGTTCAAGTTAGTATTTAGACTTCTTCCATTTGTATACAAGCACTTATAACATTTGTCAATATTACGTAGTCTGCCTTCTAATTGAACGGGACTCTTTCTCATTTGACTGTTTCTCTTCAGTTCCTACCTGTCCTTTATCGACTTCTTTCCTCTCCTTTTTACTAGGATATAGAGTATCCCCATTACTAGATCCTCCCCTCTGGGATGTCTCTGTCAGAACCGTGTGCTCCTCACACCTATCAGCTTTCCCCCAGACCTTCGTTTAAAAATCCCTCTCCAGCCTTTGTAATTTTACAAGCCAGCAATCTGGTTCTGTTTTGGTTTAGGTGGAGCCCATCCTTTCTTTATAGGCTCCTTTTTTCTCAAAAGGTTCCCTAGTTCCTAATAAACCTAAATCTCTCCTCTGAAAACCAGTGAGTCTCACCCAGTCATGGAGACCCTGCAGTTCTGCCTGTCCATGGAACTGGAAGCATTTCAGAGGCTGCTCCCCCGAAGGTCCTGTTCTGAAGCCCTGGGAAGGAATACGGAGGGGGACTTCCCTTGCCATTTATTGTAGGGTCGGATAGGCATGCCTTGTGCGCACACAACTCTCCCTTTGCAGGCGGGGGCTGGAGGGATATTCGAGGATCAGCATCATAAGATGGAGATTTTTCTCTCTGAAAGGCGACTGTTTTTTCCAGTGGCTGGGAGTCCTATGGTGCTAGGGGCTGCACGTGGTAAGAGAGAATCCCTGCCCTGCAGATCTTACAGGCTAACAAGTCAGACAAAGGGTGGGAGAAAGGAAAGGTTATTATCCCCAGTTTATATACGGGGAACCGAGGCAAAGTGAGCTGCCCAGTGAAGTCCAGGGAAGAGCTGGGAAGTGAGCACAGATTTCTTCAGTCCCAGTCTAACCACAGTGTGAGCTTTCCTCTCGCTGTCGGGTTGCAAGCCCTCTGCACTCTCTTGGAGCATGCTACAGCGAAGGGGAAGCTGATGCAAACAGAGGAAACCATTTTAGTTCCTGTTTCATCTTTAGTAGAACAAGCCACTTACTGGGGGGAAAACAACCCAAGTACAGAACGTTTTTTACCATTTTTTTAATGTAAGCCCAGTCTGAGCTGACTGCTCCTAGCAAGTTACCTGTCTCCCTCTGTGTGTCAAGCCACTTACGACTTTTTCTATGAATGACTCTTGCTCAGTCTGATTGCAAGAGGAAACGTCTCGTTTATTTCCAACAATCAGGGCTTTGGTGCTCTTCTGACCATAGAAACGGCGGCGGTTCCAAGTGTTCCAGTCACAGGGCGAGCTCGACGGAAGAGCCTTTTGCAATGGCAAAGCGTGAGTTTATTGCCCCAGGTGTGCGTCTCTGACACTAAGGCCTTGACTCCACGTGGCCAGCCTGTGCCTGCCCACGTCTCTGCGGCCGGGAACAAGGCCAGCGGATTTGGTAGGTGTAAGCTGACACGATTGCTCGTCAGAGTGAAAGACGAACGTATAGATCTGTTCTTAAATAAGCTCTGTGCCGGGGGGACCTTTCGAGCAGCATCTGCAGTAAGTGCTGTCACCGGGGAGAGCCAGAGTTACCTGCACTGCAGTCTGGGAGGGCGCCTGGCAGGGGCGCTGCGCTGGGGCTGGATTTGGGCTAATGGCAGTTGCCCAGCGAGCAGGAGGGAGGCTATATCCTGGCTGGAAATCAGCACAAAATCTGCCTCCCTGCTCAGGCCAGGCCCAGAGGGGCTTGCTGTGCTGCTCCCTTCGCACGGGAAGCACCCCCATGGGCTCTAAGGGCAGGAGAGGGGGTGCTGTGAGGTGGCTGGCACCTCCCCATGCTGGTGGAGGGAGAGCTATGCAGCTGGGTGTCCCCTCCGCGGGCTGTCTCTGCTGGACAATGAGGCCAAGCGTGTCCAGCCTGCACCAGCCGGGGTGTCTCTGGGAGGAGCTCCTGGAGTGGAAGTGACAAGGGCTGAAGCAGGTGAGAGGGAAGCTCCCGGCTGGCTTGTTCTGCGTAGCCACATGGGCTCTGCTGGCATAAGGCTCATCCAACCAGCAAGGCGTTAGAGATATTCCAAGCTGGGTCTGAAAGCCAAGTTCAGGGATGTGCCATCAAAACCGATCTGCCCATTTGCAGCGTGCTCATCAGCAGGGCGCCGGAGCGGGGACCCGGGGACTTGGCTCAGGGCAGCCTGTCTGCAGGGGTAACGGGACAAAACCGAGAGACCTCCGCTTAAGGACATCTGCCCACGGCAGCTCAGCAGCGCCCCCCTCAGCTAGCCCATGGCCAGACCAAAAATGTTTATTGCTCCACAACCATCTTAAACTTCCACAAGTCTAACAGCTCTAGCCCAGGATTCAGAGCATGCATCTTTCCTACAATACAGACCAGACAGCCCCATGCCCCATCAGCCCATCTCAGGATAGCTTGTGGCCTCGCAGCTATGGAAGACTTTCCAGTGACTTCAATGGGAGCTGGGCTAGGGAACCGTTTTGAAAGCAAGAGGACGAAACGAGAGAGCTATGAATGAGCTTAGCCAGTGATCCAGAATGTCCCAGCTGCTCTGATGGTGGGAACGTTACAAACGTCCGTCCGGAACGGGGCCGGTGCTTCACAGATGAACGTAAGAGAATACACATGATAGTGCATTCGGGGCACGTGCCATTTGGAAATATACACCAGAGCCCATCCCCACTGCAGCACAGCTGTATGTGACAGCCAAGCTTAATAAAATCTCCATTTAGCTTTTACACTGTCGGAGCTCCAGTGGGAAGCCCGGGGAAAAATCCATTTTTCAAGGCTTGCTCCACATTTGAATGGGCCTCTGTGGTCCCGACGGCAGACAGTGTTTTCTCCAATCGGCCTTAGTGCTGAATAAATAGATCACTTTGATCTATTTCTTCTGAGGCGACGCAGAAAGGAGGAAGAAATGTTTGGATAAGCCCCAAAGAGCTGTGGATTTAGAAAAACCCTCTCCAAAGAAAGCAGCCAGCCAACCCTTGCTTTAAACAGAGAGAGAGATTTAATAGGAGATGTTAAAGCGATAAAAAGCCCTTTGAAAAGAAGCTGTTGGTTTTAAGGCTTTACGCTAGCAGTTAGGGCTTGTCTACACGCAGAAATGAATCTGGAATAAGGAAGGGTGTGAATTTAAAGTGTATTAACTCTGTGTGGCCGCTCTTATTCCGGAGTCACGCTCCAAGGAGCCAAGCCCTTAGTTTGAGCTGTTCCAGTCGTATTCCTCTCCCCACCCATCTGGGATCACTGAGCACTCAGAGCCCTAGAGGTGGGCACACATCGGAAAGTGCTCCCTGTGGCTGTCTGCTGAACGGTCTGGTGCGACAGGTCAGGTTTGCATGGCTTGGCAGGTGCCCAAGTGCAGAGTCTTGTCTATCACGGAGCAGAAACCCTGAGAAATGCCGCAGGCTCGTGAGCGTCAGGGCACTGCCAGGGCTGTGAACATGGAAATGGTGGAGACCCAGTGGCAGTGTTGCTGCCAGGCATGGTCTTGACCTGGTTTAGCTTTTCCCTGGTGGATAAAGTCGGATGGACGTGGCATGTGACACACACGTGCTCCTCTCCATCCGACCTGGCTGTTTGCTTTGTACATTGCCCTGAATTGGAATGTGTGGATCCAGCCCTGAAGTCCCATCATTACTGTGTACTCATTAGAAGGATGGGATGAGGTGCGGACCGTCAGGGGCAGGCAAACTTTTTGGCCTGAGGGCCGTATCAGGTTTCGGAAATTGTATGGAGGGCCGGTTAGGGGAGGCTGTACCTCCCCAAACAGCCACGCATGGCCTGGCCTCTGCCCCCATCCGACCCCCCCCGCCTCTCCCCCCCGGCGGCCCCCCCGGGACCCCTGCCCCCATTCAACCCCCCTGTTCCCCGCCCTCTGACCGCCCCGCCCCCTATCCACACCCCCGCCCCCTGACCACCACCCCAAACTCCCCTGCCCTCCATCCAACCCCCCCTGCACCCTTACCGCGCTGCCTGGAGGAATCCACACACCCAGCCCAGAGCCCGTACCTCCTTCCACACCCCAACCCCCTGCCTCAGCCCAGAGCCCCCTCCCATATTCCGAACCCCTCGGCTCCAACCCCCAGCCTGGAGCCCCCTCCTGCACCCCAAACCCCTCATCCCTGACACCACCCCGGAGCCCTCACCCCCTCTCGCATCCCAACCCACTGCCTCAGCAAGCAGGTGTCTGGGGCGGCCAATGGGGAAGGGGCGGCACGTCCGGCTCTTCGGTGGCAATTCGGCGGCGGGTCCCTCAGTCCCTCTCGGAGGAAGGACCTACCGCCGAAGAATGAAGCCGATCGCGATCGCGGCTTTCCCCCCCCCACCCCCCTTCCCGCCGCTTGGGACGGCAAAACCCCTGGAGTCAGCCCTGGCCTGGAGCCGCCTCCCGCACTCTGAATTCCTCATTTCTGGGCCACCCTGGAGCCCTCACCCCTGGTGAAAATGAGCGAGTGAGTGAGGGTGGGGAGAGCGAGTGACGGGGGGGGGGGATGGAGTGAGTGGGGGCGGGGCCTTCTAGAAGGGGCGGGGCATGGGCAGGGCCTCGGATGAGGGGCGGGGCAAGGGTGTTCGTTTTTGTGAGGGTAGAAAGTTGGCAACTCTAAGGTGCGGAGAATCGGAAATCAAGGAACTGAAGTTGATGTGTTGGAAGTTAGGCCTAACTGGTGGGAAAAACGACGAGAGGATGGGTGGTTTTGCCCATTATTGCCTTTTGGGGTCCTTAAAAAGAGACTCTGGGGGAGACCATAAGAACGGTTACCATCGCTGCGGCTGCCGTGGAAGAATTGTTGTCAAACCTTGGGGGAAGATGCTTGACCATCATCTCTGGATCAGCAAGGACCCCAACCTGACACGTGAGATCCTGCTCTGCCTTCTCCCTCCCTTGTGCCCCAGATCTTCCGCCTACCCTATCGCTCTCTTTCTCTCAGCTTCTCACTTGATCCTGAAATCAGCTGGACTGGATGGCACCAGCACAGTGAGATGAGACAGCTCATCCACCTCTGTCCCACCTGAGAAGGAGCAGTGAAAGAGAGGGACCTGACCAGACGATGTCCCTGACCAGGGAGGTGAGAGGAACTGGCCAATCTGCCAGCCCAAAGCATCCATCCATGACTGACCAGCCGCCCTGTATCCTGAGAACATCAGCAAAAGCCGTATTTCCCCCACCTTTACTATCCTACCTCTTCATAGACTCATAGACTTTAAGGTCAGAAGGGACCAATATGGTCATCTAGTCTGACCTCCCACATGATGCAGGCCACAAAAGCTGACCCCCCCACTTTCCCTTAACTCTGCTGTTGAAGTCTCCAGATCGTGATCTAAAGACTTCAAGTTGCAGAGAATCTTCCAGCTTGCGACCCCTGCCCTATGCTGCGGAGGAAGGCGAAAAACCTCCAGGGCCACTGCCAATCTACCCTGGAGGAAAATTCCTTCCCGACCCCAAATATGGCGATCAGTAGAACCCCGAGCATACAGGCAAGATTCTCTAGCCAGACCCTCATTTTACCAGCGATGGCTGTTATTGCCTAATTGCCCTCCCTTCTCTATCTGTCTGCTTTGTCTAAGGCAAGAACGTGAGTATCGGTCTCAATTCAGAATTGAACGACAGAGCTAAGCCGTTCTCCCCCACCAGGAAGGACTGTTCCACTGAATAAGAGACTTTAACCAATATTCACTGCCTCCAGACAGGACTTTGGTAGGTTTTGATTAAGATTATTTTACATAAACAATCAATTTCAGTTCTAATGCCCTTTATCTGTTTTTGAGTCTTTTCCTTTTGTGTGTTTCAGTTAATACATTTCTAACCTTAGTCTGAATGTTATAGAGTGTTTGCCATGGTATTAAGCAGGCTGAGGTCTCGGTATATCAAATCCCAGACCTTGTTTAACACTGTTTAATGTAGGGCCGTGATTGGATTATGCCCATATATTCCATCTAAATTAATACAAGGAGTCTGGCAGACTGAACCTCGACTGCCCAGTGTATAAGGCAGGCCTGGGCTCCCTGACCAGCCCGGGGAAAGGTGGCATGAAGCCCTTGGGAAGGGAATAAGGACAACCGAGCATCCTGAGAGCAGGGTGTATGGATCACTAGGCCCAGAATTGAGAGCAGCAGACCTGCAGGAGGGATCGGACATTTGTTATTGCTGGACTTTCTGTTACCTCGGAAGGGGTGGAACCCACTGTGACATTCTGTGCTTTGGGGGAGCATCCTGTAACCCCCATATTCCTCATTTTCATATCATCGTGAGCCTGCATCTAAAGCAGGCCTTGTAAGGTATCAGGGGAAATGTTATGATCTGCTGAAAGTCATTTCTCTATCCATATACACCTCTACCCCGATATAACACTACCCGATATAACACGAATTTGGATATAACGCGTAAAGCAGTGCTCCGGGGGGGCGGGGCTTCGCGCTCCGGCGGATCAAAGCAAGTTCGATAGAACACGGTTTCACCTAGAACGCGGTAAGATTTTTTGGCTCCCGAGGACAGCGTTCTATCGGGGTAGAGGTGTGTGTAGATCATTAATGCATGTGAAGTTATGAGAATTGTGTTGGATGGTTGCCACTAAAACATGCTGTAAGTTGGGGAATCAGCCAGAGATGAGCTCCCCAGAGGTAACAGCAAGGAAAGTAGCCAACACCCAGGTGGGTTTCAAACAACCCATCACCAGCCATTGTCCAGCAAGGAGCTACAATGCAATGACTCACCTGCATGAGGCCACACCAAGGGAATTCCTCAACCTTGCTTGGAAAAGCAGCAATGCCCCCAGACATGCCTGGACTTGTCTTCTAAGCACATGGACTGAGGGTATAAAACAGACAGAGCCCAGTATGTGTCCACTCTTTCTCCTGCCCCCACCAACGCTGCAATCAACTAAGGCTACGCCTACACTACCGCGGTAAGTCGACCTACGCTACGCAACTTAAAATCAACCTTTTATAGTCAATAAATTGGTTTAGCTGTTTATCTTTACCAGTGAGTTTGTATGAAGTGTGTGGCAAATTTGCTCAGGTTTACAAAGGCTGGTGTATGTCCACTTTCCATTGATGAAGTGGTGAACCAATTAATAAATCTGCGTGGCTCATCTTGTGCAGTGCAAGATGGTATATTCCTGGGGTCCAGGGCTGGGAGCTGGGGGGATCTGGCTCTGGTGCCTTTCTCTGTGTGATTCATGAGTGGCTCTGGGAGCATTCGTGGAATCTAGCTGGGTGTGGGGCTCCATGTGCTGTTGTGCTGAGTGATCACAGCGCCTGGAGGGGTTTGCTGCTGGTCACTAGCGAGGCATTGTGAGAGACAGCCCAGGCTGGAGAGTCAAGGGGGCACAGCGGTCCCACAGTCCTGGCTGCACCCTGGGGATCCCGTCACACCCACATGATGTTGCTGGAGGACTAAGTCATGAGAAGAGGCAGCCCAGAGTAGCAGTCCACAGGGGATGCTAGAGGAGAGCCAGCCATGCTACTCCCAGCTGCAAAGGGAGGTGCCAGCAATGAGTCCATCCTGCTGCAGGTACTTAGGCTCCTAAAGCAGCAGTTAGGCCGAAGGCATTTTTGAAAATCCCAGGAGGTGTCTAGGTCCAACAATTAGACTCCACTCATCCTCCTCAAGGCAAATCCCAAAGGGACGTTACCTCCTTGCAAATCGAGCACCACCTGGATCAGTCTCGGGCCAGGTGGTCTGGTTGTACCTTTCTGTCCATCGCTGGCGATCCTGTCACTCCCCTGACGCTTTCAGCACCTGTCATGGGGCCAATGGCCCTTCAGGAGAGTTAGGGCCTAACTGACCCATGATAACCCTGGGGGCTACACCAGGGAGCAATCCGCTGTTCTAGGTGGCACCCTGTCGCTAATTAGTAATGCTAGAAAGAGGCTGCTAGAGCAGCATGAAGAGAAATTTGCTAACACGGAAGGGGGAGAGCAAGGGAGCTCTCTCTGGAGAAGGCCTGCAGCCACTGCAGATGGGAAGGAGCCCACACGTGATAGAGTAGCCCTCTGTGTGGGGGCAGGCCCTGAATGATGGCTTGGAGTTGACAGAGCCCCAGAGAGAACTGCCAGGGGAAGGGGGAGTCGCGGAGCTGGCGTAGGCCTCCCGAACAGAGAGTCCTATGTTGGAGTGTGGCTCCTGGAAAGGGAGTGGGAAGGGGAAGGGCATTCTGAGAAAGAGAAGAACAAAGAAGGTTCCCTCCCTGGGAAGGGCCTGGGAGAAGCCAGGTGGGAAGATCCACACGGAGCAGAGTAGGCGTCTGTGTGGGCAAAGACCTGAGATAAGGGCTTATAAGTGGGAATAGGAAGACTCCGGACGTAAACTTCTAGTGTCCTGGGGAAGGGAGGCATTGGGGGAGTCCTGCGGGGGAAGAAACAGTGGAGGAGAAGCTATGCAGGGGCTGGGAGAAGGGGCCAGGAGCAGAAGGCATGAGTAGCCCAGGAGGCAAAGCAGATTGGCCGTTGGCTGCAGTGATTCACCAAACTGAGCCAACAAGCCAAGGTCGTTGGTGTATTCGAGATCCCAAAGCAGAGTGATGTTCAGCTCAGTGCCGCCGACAGCTGCCTCCTCAAGCCTGTCTGCCAGCCAGTCAGTGCTGATCTGACCAGGGATGGTGACGAAACGCAGCCCTGCTGAACTCCAGTGGAGATAGGAAACCGCGCTGTGTATCTGCTATTGAATCCAACACCGCTTTCCCTTCCAGTATAGCGCGCGTCTGTCAATGGCGCGATCTACCCAGGGACGCCGAGTCCCCGCACCAGATCCCCCACGCTCACTCCATGCACTGAATCAAAGGTCTGTCAGAAGTCTATAAAAAGAGTTGCCCTTGGCTTATTAAATTCAGTCATCTTCTCAAAGAGCTGTCTGAAGGTAAAGATCTGGCCGAGAGTGGAATGACCAGGTCTAAAGCCACACCGAGTATCCTGGCCTTTGCCACAGCGTCCTTAACCCTGGGACTGACAATAGCGTGTTACCGCTAGAGTTGCTACATTTGGCCTTATCACCCTTATTGAACAGAGGCAGAACAACACCCGTTCCCCAGTCATCGGGGATGATATTAGTGCACCAGATAGTCGAGGAGATCCTATGCAGCCACAGTCCAACAATACTCTCAGCAACCCTGGGGAAATGTTACAACCCCCTGGTGCCTTCCCAGACTTCAGCTTATGGACTTGTGATCCAGATCTCTTCTTGGCTGAAGGCAGGTGGCTCTCCCAGAACCTTCTGCCCCTCTTCAAGTGGAAGAGGGGCTGTGGGGGATGGACAATTGAGAAGCATCCTGAAATGATCTTCCCGCCAGTGCAGCTGATCCTTCAGGCTCTGGCCGATGCAGCCATCCTGATTCTTTGCTGGCCAATCGGGTGCCGCCTTCCCCTGCAAACACTGCGAAGTTGAATAGAGGGTACCGAGATTGTGCCTGGTGGCAACCCGTAACTGGCTGCCTGAGTCAGCCACGAGGATTCCTTATCATACTTGCACAGTGACTTGACAATGTTTTGAAGTCGAACCCATTCAGCCTTTGCTTTTGCACTCAACTATTTGCTGGCTGTCAGACCACAGCGCTGGTGAAGTGACGATTATTATAGTTTATTATTTGTATTACTGTAGCACCTTGGAACCCCCAGTCATGGCCCGGGACCCCGTTGTGTTAGACGCCGTACGAACACAGAACACAGAGAGGATCCCACCCTGTTAGAGTGCAGCCCACGAAAGCTTCTGCCCAAATAAATGTGTTTAGTCTCTAAGGTGCCACAAGGACTCCTGCTCTTTTTGCTGATACAGACCAACACGGCTGCTACTCTGAGACGTGTCAGGTAGGCTCTGGTGGACTTCAGACGGATGCTGAAATTATCTTGTTGCCTCAGTGGTTGATGAGCTCTTCTGAAAATCTACGTGAGTGGTGACCATTTAAGCCTTCCTCTAATTTTATTTTTTGAATAAATCTCAAACCCTTGTCCTGTAAAGAGCCTATTGCACGTAACCAATTGCTGAAGGGCTGTGTCAGCGAGGCCTTTACTTAAAAGGGAGAAGGAAAACGCACAGCCATCTGTCCCTAGCTAGCCCCTAAGTGTTTATAGCAGATCCAGCCCTGTAGTCTCTGAGCGCCTCCCCGCCACGCTCTTTCCCAGAAAGGGGTTTCTTTTCCACTGGGAATTAGTATAAATTCTACATCCATTCACTGGAAAATAATGAGCATTGTATCTGGGCTCTGTTCGGTTAATAGAAAGTGCTGCCCCAGAAGCTGGAGTCTGAGAATCCCTCCACACTCCTCAACCCCGTAATCTGTTTGTTCTAATATCCTGATAGGGTCGGCCCAGAGAGGGCAGGGAGGAATAATCTAGTTTCCTTTTTAAGTTCAGAATTAATTTAGAGTGTTCCTCTCACGTCTCTTCAGAGATGAATTCAGTGACCTCCAGCTGAAACAATCTCCTGTTGGAGTCGTCCTTGCTAAATGCCAAGGGAGCTCAGTACCTCTCCGCTGGTTGAGTGACAGCTGCCTTCGTGTGGATGGAGAGGCCACCGGCGAAGTCTCGGGTACTGTCTAGAGAGGGGAGAAATGCTCATATCCACCAACCTGCCCGTAAGCAAGGAGTGAGTCGTTCCCACACGCTACCTCAGGCCACGCAGCCTTTCTCCGGGAAGCCAGTTGGGGAAGGCTCACGGTGGCTTGCTCTGGCCACCGATGGCCCCGTGGGGTTGTTACAGCAGTTGGGGTGTGGATGTGGTGGCTATAAACCAGGGGTGGGCAAACTACGGCCTGCAGGAGGCTCACCCCCGGCCCCTTCCCCGCTGTTCCCCCTCCCCCGCAGCCTGAGCTCGCCCCGCTGCCGGCGCAATGCTCTGGGTGGTGGGGCTGTGAGCTCCTGGGGCAATGCAGCTGCAGAGCCGTGGCCTGACCCGGTGCTCTGTGCTGTGCGGTGGCAGCGTGGCTGGCTCTGGCTGCCTGTCCTGGTGCTCCGGGCAGCACGGTAAGAGGGTGGGGGTGGGGGGTTGGATAGAGGGCAGGGGAGTTCAGGGGGCTGGGAAGGGGTGTGGATAGGGGTTGGGGTGGTCAGAGGGTGGGGAACGGGGGTGGATGGGGCAGGGGTCCTGGGGGGGCAGTCAGGAAGGAAAGGAGGGGTTGGATGGGGCAGCAGGGGGAAGTCGGGGGGGATGGTCAGGGGACAGGGAGCAGGGGAGTTGGATGGGGCAGAGGGGGTTGGATGGGGGTGGGGGCCGGACCACGCCTGGCTGTTTGGGGAGGCACAGCCTCCCTTAACCGGCCCTCCATACAATTTCCGAAACCCGATGTGGCCTTTAGGCCAAAAAGTTTGCCCGCCCCTGCTCTAACCCTCTCCTAGCCCCTTGTGCCAGCCGCATGCCACTAATGAGATGGCAGAGGGGCCACTTTGACAGCGCTGTGCTGCCTAGGGATTCCTCTGTGGCTTTAGGGCAGTTTTACGCTCATGGAGAACAGGGCCGGCTCTACTGTCTTTGCCACCCCGAGCAGCGCGCCGAATTGCCGCCGCGGACAGCGGGGGCGTCTGTGTGCCGGAAGACAGAAGCCGCCGAATTGCTGCTGCGGGCAGCTGAACACAGAAGCTGCCACCGAATTGCCGCCGCCGCGGAAACGCGCGTGCCGCCCTAACGGCACACGGACTGCCCCCGCCATCCACGGCGGCAATTCGGCGCGCTGCTTGGGGTGGCAAAAACACAAGGACTGCCGCCCCTTGCCGATTGCCGCCCCAAGCACCTGCTTGGAATGCTGGTGCCTGGAGCCGGCCCTGATGGAGAAGCACAAAGCTGCCCAAACGCGGCTCGGGATCTGGCCCTTTGAGTGGCACTTGGCAGCGAATAGGGAGCGGGTGCAGCCGAAGGCTAACTGGTGTGAAGTGTCCCATTCTGCGTTAGCTGTATGGCGGGTCGGGGACTGGTCTCCAAGGGTGGAGCACAGGCCCGGGAGCCAGATGGGAGCTGCGCAAAGGAAGAAGTGATTTCACATCAAGGCCCTGCCCCTCACTGGGAATCCAGGAGCACAGAGGAACCCAGAAGTGTCCTCAATGACAGAGGATGAGGTGTCGCTCTCTGCGGTACTTGTGGGACCCCCCAGGTCTAAGCACCTCACAGTCTTGAATGGATGTATCCTCCTGCACCCCAGGAAGCAAGTGCTTGCATCACTTAATCATGCTAGAGCCAATGTCCCATTGCACATGCGGGGAGCCGTCACATCTCCCAGTAGCACCCTGGCAGTCTGGGGCAGAGCAGAGAGTTGAACCCCCGGTCTCCCAAGTCCGGTGCCCAGACGTCTGCCCCATCCGTCCTCTCCGAGTCCCCGACAGAAAGGAAAGGGTGGCCCTGTCCTGCTGTGTGTGCTTCCGGCTGCCTCCAAGCATCCCTTCGGTCAGCCCTGGCTCGAGCATGGGCTTCCTCCCAGTTTCCCTGCCCGTCTCTCTTCGGGCCACGTACTGTAGTTGGAGCGCGGGGAGCTCGGCGCACCACTGCCCAGGTGCTGGGATCCGCAGAGGGGCTCGGGTGGAGGGCCTGGCAAAGCGGCACTGAAGCCCAAACCAAGCAAGGCTCTTAAAGCGAAAGCCAAGCGCTTAGAGATCAGGATTCATTGCTGCCCCTTCTCAGAGGAGTTGCTTTTCGTCTTGCACTGACTGCGTGCTTTAGCCAGAGGCGTCTGGCTCCCGCAAAGGCGGTACCGGAGAATGCGGGCGCCTGACGCTGAGGAGAGGAAAGCAACTGATTGTTGTCTGTGACCTCTGGTAAAGGAGCGGTTGTCACTGTCCGTCTCAGATGTTACTCACCATGTTCTCATGCCCGCCGAGGCTGATCCTTAACCCTGTTGCTCTCTAGCAACGCACTGGCTGCCGAACAGAAAGTGCTGCCAGTCACTGGAGGACCAACTGCCAGCAGGAAATTCAAAATGCCACATGCAGCAGCCAGGGGGTTATGCCTTCACCCTCACGCTCAGCCACAGGATAGCGCCGGAGATCTTCTGCACCAAGAGTCCGGTGACCGTCCCGTGCCCTACTGCAGTAACAGGCCCAGACGGACACAGCCGTGCGTCTACAGCACAGCTGAGTGCAAAGCATTTGTAGCTGAAGTGGTGTAACAGCGTCTGCTCCTTTAAGGGCCGGGGGGCATGGGGCCAGTCAGCCCGGCTCAGTTACCAGAGCCAGCTGGGTAGGGGGCAGCTGAGAGGAGCTGGGCGCCGGCCCTGAAGCAGGGTGAGGGGAGCGTGGGTCACTCTCAGCGCAGAGAGAGGCCAGGGGAGAAGCTGGAGCCCGGGGTGGGCAGAGGAACTGCTTTTATTCTGATGGGTTGCCAAAGTTTTATGTTTGAAGAATAAACATGTGCTTAGAAAGAGACTTGGGCCTGGCAGCGAGTCCCTCTGGGAATGTCGGGGAGCCTGCCTGCAGGAGGGGAAACCGAGGCAGTGGCTAGCCAGAATCCGGACCAGATAAGGCAACACTGCTACAACTGGCCATTTAAAAAATGTCAAAAATAAAAAAGCGAATCCAGTCGCCAATACATGGGACCAGTGTGCAAGGCAGCAAGAAGCCCTCAGCCCGAAAGCAGCCCCATGCCTGCTACAATAGCTCGTTTGCAGACTCACTTTTCACAGTTTCTCCTGTTGGCATGAGACCTCCAGAAAGCGCAGGCCTTTCCTATGGCCCTATCCCTCCATGCTCAGCTCGGACACAGCTATGCTGCGGGTGCTGCAGGGCCAGAAGGTTGATGTCTCCTCTACACCAATGGAAGGGGTTTTTCTCTCGATGTAGCTGATCCACCTCCCTGAGTGCGATAGCTAGGATGATGGCCATTCTCCAGTCAACCTAGCCACATCTACACGGGGGGGTTAGGTCGGCTTAACTACAGCACTCAGGGGTGTCAATTTTCCACACCCCTGAGTGTGATCACTAGGTTAATCTACATTTTAAGCGTAGGCCATGTCAGCCCACAGCTAGCTGTCCAGAACTGTGCAAGAGCATCTGATTTGGGAGGTGGGGGTAGGGGAAGGAATCTGAAAGGCAGGCAGGAAGGAATGTTCATTAAAGCCACCCGGCCTGTATGCTGTGATTGCGGGAACTCTTACCAGCCCATCTGGGGTAGGACTTGAGTTCAGGGCCTGCTGCTGTAGGAAGTGGTCTTCTAACAAAACCTCAGTGGCCTGGTCAAATGTTCTGCCTCCTTGGATTCCCCACTGCTGTTTCAATCGGTTAAGGTCTGCTTTACTGCCCATCCTAAGCCGGCACGTTGCTGCGTGCTGTCTGTTTAACCCCTAGCTAAGGGGGCTGCAATTTAGTTGTGGTTAAAGTGTTGAGCGTTTGCCTGTAGTTTGTATTGAAATGTACATTTGTCAAGTTCTCTGGAACCCCAGGCACCAGCAGAGCTGCGTGGCCTCGGAGAGTGTCGAGGGCCCAAGAGCCTCCGAGATAGACAGTGACCAGTTTTAAATCCGCCCTGATTTCTTAGGAATCTGCAAACCCCCTAATTGCCCCTGGCAGATCCCCAGAGTCAGGCGCGCATTCTCCAGTCCTGTGCGTGCCGGGACTGGCAGTGTCTCAGCCCCTCCCAAGGTCTCTGCTGGGAAAGGTGCTGTGTGAAAGCCCCAGGACAGGAAAGTGGGGCGTCAGACCCCAGGATGGAAATCCCCCCGCCTCATGCTCCCCTTAGCGGGCTGCCAGATACAAAGATGATCCAGGTGAAGCTTGAATTCCCGCAGCATGTTCCGTTGCTTCACCTGCCAACACTAGTATTGAACAATCCCGGGCTCTGTGGTCACACAAAGCAGTTGCTCTGTGATTTCGACTGTGTGGGTTGGAATGGGAAAGAAGGGTAAAATCCACGTGCTGCCCCAGTGTCCTTGGTAAAGTGGAAGTCAATAATTCAGCGCACTAGCACTTGCTAGTCTCTGGTTTTAGCTACGCTGTTAATTGACACAGAGATGAGAACTGAGGATTAGCATCACCTAGTGCACAGCTCGCTGCAGCAGGCTGACTTGCTGCTCTTCCCGTTTCAGTGCATAGAGTGGGCTATGAAATGACTCACCGCTCACGTTCTCGATTAATCATTAATGAAAGGATCGGCCCCAGAAAACGGATGCAAATGGAGCCAGCCACTCCCAGGAAAACATCTCTCTGGGCCTGGAACGGCATTGCTTGCTCACCCTAAACTAGTAGTTGAGTCACTCGGCGGTTTTGGGTGGGTCAGAAATGCAGGATTAAATGTGTGACTATTCCATAGCTAACCCCCTGCATAACCGTCTCTGTTGAAATCCAACGTTCTGTCTAGCTCCCGAACACGGAGGACTTGTGTGCCCTTCCCAGGTAGGGCCGTTCTGCTCTCACTTTGCCCCCGGGGGGAAGTACACACCATAGAAGTCAGGGGCTTTAATCCAGATTTACACCAGTGCAGGAGTGAGAAGAGTTTGGCCCTTTGTGTTTCTAGACTTCTTGGGGGATGGATGGTCTCTTCCCAGGCTCCCATCTCATTGCCAGCTTAGCTCAATGACAAGAAATCCTTGATGCTTTTTCATTAGTGCTGCATTCAGCCCTGTGCAGTATCCAAACTTGGCATGAAGAGGGGAGGCAGATTTCTCACTTAATAAAATTTTTTAAAAGCATTTGTCATGGCAGGCAAGGCAGCTCTAGGCCGTGCCAGTGGCAGGGCAGGTCTAGCCATGGCAGGGAAGTCCCTGGGGCTGCGGATTAGGACACCCTACCAGCAGCGTGCCCTCATCCTACATCGCAGGATTCCTTGCAAGAGGATGGGCACCTCGCTTTCGCCGCAGGCCTGAGCTCGCTTAGCGTTACTTGCCCATGCTTGAACTGAGCTTGGCACGGAGACTGAGGGGCTGGGGGCGCCTCCCTCTTGTTGGGGTTGCCAGGAGCTGCTTCAGCCTCTTGTGTAGGTAAGAGCAGCCTCCCAGCCTGCCCTGACTTGTGCCCGGCTCCCCACGCTCCTTTTGGGCCATTTTGCTCGTTGGGGCAGGGACTATGTGTTGTGTCTGTGCAGCGCCTAGCACAGTGGGGCCCTGGCCCATGCCAGGGGCTCCTAGGTACTGCGGTAATACAAATAACTAACACTCATTGTGGCTGCTAGCTACAGGAACGCCACCGCCGTGCCGGGGTGCCGTGGGGCACGGGCTTCGTAGAGCCAGGCTAGCCCGCTCTGGGCAATGCAAGGAGATTCCTTGTGCTGGGGGAATTCCCTGGGGACAGATCCAACTGGCCACTGACAGCTGCGACTTGAGACTTTATGTGCCAAGTACAGACCGGCTGGAAGCGGCAGCAGCTCTATGGAGGATAAAGGCGATTCAGCCTCTTGCACCAGGCTGGCATTTGGTCCTGGCAGAGCCTTTCCCTCACAGCCCACGCACTCCTCCGCTCTCACCCCTGAGGGGACGAGAGAGGCGCTTTGCGGGGAGCTGAGATCCAAAGGCCGTGACCCCCCCCCCCCCCGAGTTCCAAGAGATGCCTGGTGTCCAAGACAAGCTCAGTCTGTGCCCCTAACCCCCCTTCCCACCCTCTCCTGCTGGGAACGGTTTGAAGACATTGCCTATGCAACTGTCACGTGCAGAAAGGGGCGAGAGACGATTTAAAGGCTTGCAATCCCCTGGCCTGGCCTCCCCTCTCTGCAGCACTGGCAGGAGGATTTCCTCGGTTACAAGAGCTGGGGGGGGGGGTGTGGCTCCGCAGCTAACAGTTGGCTTCTGTATCAGATCCCAACCACACCCGGTGTGGTGGGCAGAGCAGGAACAAGACGCTATCTGTCTGCTCTGCGTCGAGCACAGCTCCTGAACACCCCATGGTGCAAGCCTTTGTGGTTACCGTGCTGGCAGCAGGACCATTTTGCTGGCAATAAATGTGTCACTGGATCACGATCAGAGATAATGAATCATAAGTACCCGCTGCCAACGAGCCCTTTCCTCGAGAGGAGCTGCAGGGTATGAATCAGAAACAGGGAAACGGAGAGAGAGACTCACAGAATCGGCGTTTCTCCCTCCCCCTCGGAGCTTGGGCTGTCAAAATGAGGGACCGTCTCTGTCCTAAATCTAATTGGCCCATGCGGCTGAGAAAACAGCCTCAAAAGGCAAGAATCTTTCAGCAGTAGCACAGGTGCAGAGGCTCCAGCCAGATGCTGGGTGAGGATTTATTTCCCCCATTCCTTTGGGCTGATGAGCGAGTTCATTATTCCTAAGGTGGCCATTAGCTGAAGTTTAGCTCCATTCATCATGCACATTGGTTGCCCTCTGTACCCAAAGCACCAATGAAGACCGGGCGTAATGGCTTAAAATGGAGACCTTATTTGTCACTTCCCCTCCTGAAAGCTTGCATTGTGCAGACTGGTTGCTGTAAGCTCGGCGTGCTGCATACAATCTACGATCATTGCACCGGGGATCTTCGGAATGAAAGGGCCGAGTCGGACTGGGTCGGTCATCGTCGACTCCCTGTGCTCTTGGCTCTAGTCTTTCTGCCTTCGTGTCCCCATCTGTAACGGGGTGGGTACTGCCCTGTCTCCCAGGAATGCTGTGATGGTGCCCGGATCTCCAAAGCTCTCCGCACCCAGCAGCTGCCCCTCTTCTCTGCACCCTCCGGGGAAATCTGACACTGCACTGAGAGGCTTCAACAGGAGCTGAGCTCTGTAGGAAAATCAGCGGTGCATCGTGATTTGATTTGTCTTCTGTTCAATAATATCCCATTTTGATGCTATTCAGCCTCAGAGCCTCGTGCCTGTGTTTCCTAGATCTACAACTGATGGACAGCTCGGCAGATAGGGAAACCTTGGGGCTCCCTACCCAGCCATGTCGCACCAGTGCCGAGTGCAAATAAATGAAGAAGCTGTGTGTGTGCTATGCTCACTGAGGCATTGAGAACGAGGCAGGCCTCTAGCCTCACCTGTGTAGATTCTAGCCCTCTGGTTTCCTTTAATCTCGTAACTGTTTCGGTTACGAGGTGTTAGAACCAGGTCTAGAGCCTGCTCCGGCTCCCACTGAAGTCCGTGACCAAATTTCCCATTAGATTGAATGAGATCAGAGTCGGGCCCTAACTGCATTTGGGGGAATGGAGACGGGGAATTGGGCTTGGTCTCAGCATGAGGAGTTCTCCTCGGAAACGGAGTTCTCTTGTTCTCGGTAAAGACTCAGACTATGCCGAGCACAGTATAAGTTAAGGAAATCAAGGCTTTTGTATCCTATGTTCCTGCTATAGAATTCGGCCTCCGGTTCCGTCCCTGGAGTGAACCTGGCAGGAGGGAGTGTAGCCACGCTACAGCCAAGCCAGGGTTAATGGAACAGCCTGGATCCACACTGGTGGTGTGCTCCGCTGCGCCCGGTGCAAAGGCTTCATGGCATGCAAACCGTGGTTCACAGGTCCACAGCAAACCGCCGCTGTGAATGCTTCCACTGAGTGCTGTGGGAGAACTGCTTTGTCCCTTCTGTGGCTCGTGGGCAGAAATCCTCAGCTGACTCACCAAACTGAACTGGTTCTGGGAAGCAGCGTTCCTCATTTCCGTCCTTGGCCTACGTCCGAGCTGGGGTCAAAGCCCAGACCCTGCTCGGTGCAGTGACCTGCAAGTGCCGTTTGGGTGAGAGGAGGAAGAAATGGGGAAGTGGGGCTAGAGAGGCAGTGTGTGCGGAGGAGAAGAGACGTCTGGCAGCGGTTTGGGGCTGTGAGAAGGTGATGTCCTTGCTTTCAGAAAGCTCAGCCCAAAAACCAAATCCCTGTTGCCAGGGAGCAACTCTGCCTCACTAAGTGACTCTAGTCAGAGAGCCTGAAGCAGAGTGTCAAGTATCAGAGGGGTAGCCGTGTTAGTCTGAATCTGTAAAAAGCAACAGAGGGTCCTGTGGCACCTTTAAGACTAACAGAAGTATTGGGAGCATAAGCTTTCGTGGGTAAGAACCTCACTTCTTCAGATGCAAGACAGAGTGAAGCAGAGTGCAAAGTCCATTGCTGCTAGCCACAGCTCCTGCAAGGGAGCCTGACTCAAACTAACAATACAAGCCTTTCTTCCAAGCCTGAGCAGTGCTCACCTGCTAAGCCAAAGGACTTTGGAAATCTGGGCGTAACAGTGCAATCTGGTGACCCCTGTAACAGTATGAAAGCACTCATGGTTCTTGGGAATCCATTTCTGTCCACGCCGACCAGGGGAAAAGTACTGGAAACCCTGCTGTAAACAATGTGGTGGTTGTTAGCACAACTCCAATCATAGGCTCCCATCCAGCAACCTTCCTGTCTTGTACTAAGCGACTAAGTTCATTGGCTTCAGCGGAACTCCTCACGTGCTTAAATGTTCACACCTTCCGGGCCACCATGTGCTCAGAGCCTCTGCCTGCAATAGACCCAGTTGGCAGTAAAGCAAGGAAGTGGGGGAGAAGGTAGGAGAAAGGGGAGAAATGGCATGTCAGAGGCCTGCCAGAAAACAGTGGGGAGGAGGGACAGAGCGGGAGAAGGAAGATGAGACCAAAGGAGGAAAACAGGAAGAGAGGGGATTGGACCCTGGCTGCTCAGTGTGGCGCCCGACTGGCCTCTGGAACCCCGCCGCCATCTCAGTCTCACATGCTGGAGTGTCAGAAGGTCGTCGTGAGACTGCTACAGAAACTCCTCAGCGACACTAGAACAGCTGAGCGGCTGGGCCCAGCAGAGATGTTACCAACCAGCTTCCCCTTCTACGCAGCCCCTGAGGAGGGAACTGCCACCAGAGACAGGAGGCGGCAACTCCCCTGGGCCAGGCCAACCAACCTCCAGGAGGGGGAGAGCAGCAGGACACCTGGCTCGGCTCCCAACAGGACCTGATTAGCCGGCGTGGAGAGCAGGCCCTTTGCTCAACCCTGCTAGAGGAGTCCCTATGAGTGGGAGGATGGAGAGTTCAGTGCAACCTGCATGAGGAGATGCTCCTACGCTCTCCTGAAGCAGCATGTCCCAGAGAAACCACCGTTTCCCCGCTGCAGAGTTGAGCTGCTCTCAGGAGGTAGCTGGGTTGCTCTGACGTGAACCGGAGCTGCAGAGAGCTCCCAACTCAGGACTTAAACTAGAAGGGCAAGTTGATTAAGGAGGCCCAGGACGGCGGGAGGGGCAGCTACAGGAGTAGCAATAGCAAAATGCTGCCCCGTCTGCAGCAGCGGGTGGCCTCTGCCCGTGTCACGTTCAAGCCTTATTTAAAAGTCTCAATAAACCAGGCTTGTCCCAGAGCTCCCAGCTGAGCGTTCACGGAGCGAGCGTTTAAAGTGCCTGCCAGCCCATCGCTGCAAGTGGAAGACTTATGGGCATGGGCACTAGGGGAAGAAAACCCAAAATGGGGAAGAGATGGTTAGAAATTAGAACAAAATATGGTCAAACATGCAGGGAAATGAGAGGTTTCTGACCACTTCCTCCTCTGCTGGGAACGCTCGCTTTTCTAGTGAAGATTGATACGTTGCTTTAAAATGAAAACTCATTGAGGGGTCAGGGTTTTTTTTTTTTAATTAAACTTAAAATTTACAAGTAATACTCTAGGGCTAGTCAGCTACCCCACGGCACGCGCTGGAGAGACTATCGGGGCACTACCTGAGGCTTTCTACAGCACAAAGCTTGGTGTGACATCTCGCAGTACGCTTCAGACTCCGCTAGAGATGAGATCAGGCCACGGAATGCAGAGTGAGATCTGGACTGCCAGCAGCACCCGGAAATCCCAGCCGATTTGGATCAGAGGATTTGGATTTGACCCATTCCAAGGGTCTGGATCTGGGTTTGAAGTTCATAAATCTGGGCTATTGTACAGGCCCAGCCATCACTGTGTTCGTTCATTGCATGCAGAAAGACACCCGGAGGCAAATCTGATCTCGGTTACAATGGTGTCACTCTGGTAGCTTCAGTGGAGGTACACCAGTGTGAATCCGGAGTAATCTGGAGCACATATTGGCCCACAATATATAAATTAATACCAGGATCCAACTCAAAGAAAAGCTGTTTCTTGCCTTTTATCCATCTATTATGATGATGTGAGTTGCTGCCTTTATTCATCGCATAATGTCCATCGCACCGGATAATGAAGGATCATTTTCTTTCTAGGGAGCATGCACAAATTTGTGTCAAGCAGGAATAATATGCCAAGAACTCATGTTTAAATGATCAGAACATACTGGTGGTGCAAGACATGAAAATTGAATACACAGGGATTCAAAAGATGTCAGAACTATGCAGCCAAGTAAGAAAAAAAATTAAGAGCCTGGGAGAATTTTAAAAGGGAAAGAGAAAATTCAGCATAACGTAAAATGTTGCAGAAAGGGAAGAACGCAGGAGAGGAGAACGAGGCCTTGAGGAAAAGGCAGATGGGTTAGATTGTAAGCTCTTCGAGTTGAGAGGGAAAATCCTGGCACAATTGACCTCAGTTTCAAAACTCCCATTGACCCATGTCCTCAAATGCGTTTATGCAGCACCCAAGACACTGCTCTTAAATGGACCTTTAGGTTCTACTGCAATATAAATCAGAAATGTGGTGTTCGGAGCTGGGCGAGAGAGAAAGATGGGCATGAGCAAAGTTTGCACCAGGAAAGTGTCCCCAGCATTTGAACTGTTGGGATGGTGGGTTTTCATGCAGGCCTGTCTCTGAATGGCAGAGATGTCAAAGAGGTCTGCGCACAGCTGTAAAGCTCATGGAAACATACCCAGCCAGACCTTTCCTTGTAAGAGAATGACGCTGTCTGAAAATGAATTGGAAATGGGGGTGTCTCCACGCCGGTGAGTGAGATTCACTCTAGGGAAACAGCATCAGATGGGAGCAAAGGCAGCTAATCTCAGTGAATTGGATCTTGATCCCTTGGCCAGATTTCCAGCTAGCGTGAATGAGCGAAGATCTATTGGCTTAGCCCAGCTGCGGATCTGGCCCCATCACTCTTCTAATAAGATGCATAATTCGTTACGTCTTCACAGTCTTTTAGGGCAAGACCAAAGACCATAGACTCATAGACTCATAGACTCATAGACTTTAAGGTCAGAAGGGACCAATATGGTCATCTAGTCTGACCCCCCGCATGATGCAGGCCACAAAAGCTGACCCCCCCACTTTCCCTTAGCTCTGCTGTTGAAGTCTCCAGATCGTGATCTAAAGACTTCAAGTCGCAGAGAATCTTCCAGCTTGTGACCCCTGCCCTATGCTGCGGAGGAAGGCGAAAAACCATCTCCTGGGCCATGCGATCAGGGCCAGGGGGGAGCCAGAGATTGGAGCTGGCTCCACAGTGGGGTTTCAGAAGGTATCTCTAACCCTGTATGAATGAAGTTCATCCCATCTTGTGCCACGGCTCTGTCCACAATGTCAGAGCAGCGTTTCCCATGCTGGACACTGACACTCAGCCAGGAGGCTGGAGGCTCCAGGCTCGTCTGCATGGGCCGGAGGCAGCATCCGAGCACTGGCGGCTGGCAGTCCAGTGGCTGCCCCTCCATCTCCCAAGTGCTCTGGGCTGAGGGAGAGTTTTACGCAACCTGTGACTGGGAAATCACCATGACGACAAAGCCTTCGGAACGACACAGGCCTGAGCCTGCTGGATGGTGCTGAGTGTAGGGGGCAGCTGAGTTCAGGCCCCGTCATACCGGCTGCCTCTGTGAGCATCTGGGTCCCTCTCTGGGCGCAGGGAAGGGACATATGCTGTCCCCACTGCATCACCCTCCCTCCAGGGGACACTGCCGAAGCCCCTTGGTGGGAGCAGCTTCCATGGCATGCTGCCCTCTAGAGCCAACGCCTAGCCACGCTTCTATGCCTACAGGACTCGGAGAGCCTCTGCCCTGCCTCCCCACACCCCGCCCAGGAGGCTGCCAGCCCCACCCTGCCTCTCCCCGACTCTCTCGGTAGGAGGATACAGTCTGGCCCTTGGTCCCAGGCTGAGAAGTCCATGGACGCAGTGGATGAGTGCATCACATTGCTCTTGAAGAAGCCTCCCTAGCTGAGGCTCCAGGAATGGGCAGGCTCCCAGGCCAGAGGGAGATTACTGCGACATGGGGTGGAGGGGGGGACATGGAGGGAGCGGAGAGGATTTCACATCCGTCTAGAGCCGCAGGAAGCTCTCGAAGTGGCTGTGGCTTGGAGGGCCCGGTCTGCAGTCTCTCTGTCGAAACTCGGGCCAGTAGGAAATTGCTGACATCAGTAAAAGCTCAGAATTCAAATGAATCGTGCCATGTGCCCCCTGAAGGCTGGCAGGGATAACGGGGTGGCAGCAGGGGTAAACAGTTGAGTTTAGAAGGCCCTGGGAATTTGATGTAGCTCACGAGCAGGTCACCAGTAGCAACATCCATTTGGGAGTTGCCTCTTGTCATGGGTAACACAAGCCATATTAATCCTTTTCCCCTACATGTTTTAAAATGTCCATAGGAACCCAGATTTTAAAGCACCTGCATGTGATTGGGGAGGGGTGGGGGAGCAGGAGGATCAAGGTCCCCTTTCAAACAGGACTTGATTTTATCCGTCATTGGCTTGATCCTTCCCTGGTTGTTCAAATGAGGAAATTCTTTGGAACTACGAAACGTACGAGCCACTGTTAGGCAAGACTGAACCAGCAGCATCCCCCTCGCCACTAAGGGAGGGAAGACAGCTGGGGTTGCGATCAGTAGCTTTTATCCATAAAATGAAGTCCAATGAGTTCATAAACCACAGAACAAAATATTAAAGACCAATTGCCAATTACGACGGAGACATCTCGAGTCCTGACAGGCAGGGAGGGCCCCATTAAGTCCGCTGATGACCTCCATTACTTTTAATCGCTCTCTGGTAAAATAGTAACTCCGTTTTCAAGTTGGGAATTTAAACTACTTTGCAACTATATCCAATTAGAGTAGACTAATTAAGTGGTCACAGTGATGTTCTCCTATGTATGCACCTTAGAATAACTCTGCCAAAGACTCTTCTTTGACTATGCTTTTTAACCCTTTCCATACCACACGCAGAACCAGGAAAACAAGCCAGCCTCTGAGGTTTATTCATATGGCCCTTTGTATGATTGACACCACGTGTCCATGGGCGTTGTGAGGATTCTGGCATTTCTATGCATGCTTTCCAAGTGGACAGGTGTCTGTTTCTAGGCCGTCTGACAGCGTACCACTCTCCGCTGTCCTGCTCCGTGCCAAGAGAGCTGATAAAGTGTCTCCCAATGCGATTGCTGGGGTCTCACGTCATAGAAAGCTGGGTTAGCTTTTACAAGTGCAATCTGGCTGTCTGGACATTACTCACAGCCCTGCCAAGACACTTGTCTGGAAATTCTTTTCCTCTGGCCTCAGGTTCAGGGAGATTTTTGACCCTCCCAAGAGGCATCATAACGTATTAACTGGCTCCATTCCTGAATGAAAACTGCACATGCTATAATGAATAAGAAACCTGTTCCTGACATTATCGCATCTACAGTGTACACCAGTGGCTCTCAACCTTTCCAGACTACTGTACCCCTTTCAGGAGTCTGATTTGTGTTGTGTACCCCCAAGTTTCACCTCACTTAAAAAAACTGCTTACAAATCAGACCTAAAAATACAAAAGTGTCACAGCCACACTAGTACTGAAAAATTGCTGACTTTCTCATTTTTACCATATAATTATAAAATCAATCAATTGGAACACAAATATTGTACTTACATTTCAGTGTATAGTATATAGAGCAGCATAAACAAGTAATTGTATGAAATATTAGTTTGTACTGGCTTAGCTAGTGCTTTTTATGTAGCCTGTTGTAAAACTTGGGCAAATATCTAGACGAGTTGACGTATCCCCTGGAAGACCTCTGAGTACCCCCAGGGATATGCGTACCCCTGCTTGAGAACCACTGGTGTACACAGCACCAAAAGTGTCTGGGAAAAGAGAAAAGTGTGAGAAAGGTGCCTTTAAAGTAAGGACTAGGGTGGAATCATCAGTGGGATTGAGAGACATAAAACTAAATCTACAACTGGTAGAAATTTCAGTTTTTCCTGCCAAAAATTTGTGTTTTGTCTGATTTAGGGGTGGGTGGGGAATGTCCTTTTTGGCTAAATGTTCTACAGACAATTTCTAAATGAAATGTAAAATATTCATTTTGTTTCTGTTAGAAATTTCCCACAAGAAATCAAAACATTTCAATCAAAAATTTTCCATTCAAAATTTTTGGTGGGCAAATAACATTGGTGTTTTTTTCCCCACGCAGCTCTACCCGGATTCTCCTTTGCCATTGGCCAGAGGGTTCTCATAGACTCCTCTGGGATTCCCGCTGGGGCGGATGTCCTCCACGCATTGTGATAGCTGAGCAGGCAGAGGGCCCCATTCTGCTCTGTCACACTCCGACAAGGCCATTGACTTCCCTGAGGGGGCTGGTGTACGTGCAAGCACAGACTAGCCCACAGACTCCGGGCCTGTCATTGACGTCCTGTTTACACCATTGTCACATGACCGACTGACTCCTGGTTTTTACCAGTGTCCGCGAAAGGAGAATTGGCCCTTTGTCCTTGGTTAGGGGCAGCTACGGATTGCTTACGGTTAGGGTGACCAGACAGCAAGTGTGAAAAATCAGGACAGGGGGTGGGGGGGTAATAGGAGCCTATATAAGAAAAAGACCCAAAAATTGGGACTGTCCCTATAAAATTGGGACATCTGGTCACCCTACTTATGGTGTTGCACCTCCAAGTGCAGAGTGGCTGCCTCCCTGGACCTGCAGTTACAGAGACCGGGGCTTGCACGGGAGTAGCTACAGAGCTTTCGATTTGCTGCATTGGTCCAAAACTCCAAAAGTGCTTCTAGGCCTGTGTCCAAGATCCCCAGACCATGCTCTGTCTCTGACCTTTATGCAGGCTCCCCAGCCACATACCCTCTTAGTCCTGGGCCTCAAGGTGGGGCCCCACTGCTCTGAGATTGGGGCCCTGGCTTCAGCACCACTGTTTCTTGCCATGGCTCCTTCAGCAGGTTCAAAAGAGCTTTTGCCTACGTTGGAGACTTCCCGTCTCGGGAGCCACACAGCCAGCACGTGTTTGCAGCGACACAGGGCAGCCTTCTCAAAACCAGACAGTGTTGGTGAGTCGGCTGGAATCCAGGCTGTCGGGATGCTGGCATAGAATGAAAAAGCGAGGCCTATGCGCATGTATCTCACCTTATTTCTTCAGCTTTGGCTTGATCGGGTAGGTGAGCCCACTTTTGCCCTGCCTGGAAGGAAGGCATACTGCATGATTACAGCAAATCTCCTTGACTGGGTGTGGGAGAACTGGGTTGTTACTGAAGTCTGTGCACACGTCTGTTCATTGTCTCATGATCCAGTCACTCCTGGGCTCGGGTAGGGGAGAGGTTGTGGTCAGACAGGTAATTTGCCATTCAAAGAGTCTCCTTGGCCGGAAGTTGTTACAAGTCAAAGGTCTGGGAGTTGGTCTCCATTGGATCTCCAAGGTAGCTCCAGTCACATAATGACCATTCTTGATAGACCATTCTGTGGTTTGTCAACATACCTTCACCTAGTCACTGCATTGCTTATCCCCTGTTGCAGAAAACAGATTAACCCCTTCACATCAAGTGGGTAGCAATACAAAAGCAAGTGGGGAAACTGAGTCACATACTTTTCACAGAAAATAATACAGCCATTTCCCACATCCTCCACAGTCTGATATAAAGGCAATGTCCTCCCAGAGAAGAATGTAGAGGTGGCATCGGAGGCTTATTTGACACACATTCCAAAATATGTTCTTTACGTTTGGAAAGGGAACGACTGGAGACTTCGGAAAGCTGAGTGGGCAGTGGGATATTCCCACCAGCTTTGCTCTGGCTGCAGTTCAAATTCTACAGGAGTCCATGTAAGATGATTTTAATGGTCTCAGGTCGTTACACATTAGATGACAATGCATCGTGCAATGACCAGTTCTAGTAATTCAGCACTCTTTCCTAGGATTGAACAATTCTGGATAATGGTTGTTTCTGTGTTACAAGGAAACTGTCAGGTTAAAAGTCATATATTAAATAGAAAAAGGAAAGAAATTTTCTAATCTCTGTTACAAATGCCACTTCACCTTACTAGGACTAAAAGAATGTTGTTAATCTAATGTGTGTTCTACTTCCTAGGACATTTTTTGGCTTGTTTGTTTGTTGAAATTGTTCTATTTTTCTCAGTTTGAGCAATGGAAATAAACTGGTAGGTTTCATTTTTGTTTATAGTTTGTTTACACTCACTTTCACTATTAGGTTGTCACTCACTAGCTAGCACATTGCTATTGGAAACACTGCAGCGGGATGTTTAATAAGGTTTTAACTGGAATTTTTAAAAAAATTATGGAAACTATTGGATTTTAGTTTTACACAACCTAAATGTGACTAAATTTCTCTAACTTTTTGTTTTTTGCATGTAGGATTTAAAAGTAACACATTTTTTAACGTGTCTTCTGGGTTTTGAGCCATTAGGGATCGTGTTTTTAAGCTTCTCTGCAGCCATGAGGTCTAGAAACTTGTTTTTATTTTATAAGAAAGCAAAGATTCTCTCATTAAAATGCCACCACAAGTTGGGGCTTTAAGCACCAAATATCCTGAGACTTACAAATAACATGGTGAGAGTTAGTATCACTGGAGGAGAGAGAGCAAAAGCAATCAGAGAAACATGTTCTCTCGGTAACAGCTGGGAATCCAGTGGGGTTGAGTAACAGAAGGCAGGGTATGGCACCTGTTGGATAATGTGCAGAACTGGAACTCAGTGTACATTGACTTCCTCCACCACAACGTTATTGTTTTTCATGCGCAACTGGCTCTGCCTGTCTTCCGAGTTCTCAGAGGCAGTGTCCTAGCAATGACTAGGACTGGGAAACTCGGAGACCATCATTTGCTTCCTTTGAAATTGATCCTGACCTAAAACAGATGCAGAATGTTGCGGCTATCTTGGCTTGAAATTCACCGCACTGCCGAGAAGAATTGTTCCTTGGTCCCAAAGATAGGGTGAAATTTGGCCTTCCACAGTGTCTGCCTGCTGGTACGCCAAAGACTTTCTTAATCTTGCGCCTAATTACCTGCCTGGTAGTTAAGGTCAACCAAGAGGTGTTTGCTTTTGATCCTGCTATTTGGACAGGACCAGTCCAGGGACCCAGCATTCTCAGCTGAGAGCCCTCAGCGCGGGGCAGCATCCTGATCTGCTTTTCTGGATCACCACAAATCCCATCTCTTTCAACAGGCTCTTAGCTGGTTTTGGCTTCCTCCCTTTTCTCCCATTCTGTTCAATCAAAGGGAGCCATTCCCAACAGAGTAGTGAAGTGATTTGCCTTAGGAGTTGTCGGGTTTTCCCCATGCCAGATGTGTTCTTTGGCCGGGCTTGAGTTTTGATGCTTTGCCGGCCAAGGGGAGTTTGCCTAAATAAGGCCTGTGGGATTCCCTCTGTCGTTCCACCGTCAGCACTAACAGGAATAAATGTGCAGGAGATGGTGGGCATGATCTCAATGGGCTGGAGCAAGCGCCATTTAACTATGCCTGCGTCTTTGGGTGCAGCGTGATAACGAATGTGCAAACGTCTCTCTGCACAAGCGACAGCGCTGATACCGTTCTGTCATTGTGAGCAAGAGCGGATGGTGCTTCCTAAAGCAGCAACATAATATGCGTTCCTGGACTCTCTTGGTAAAGAGCAGCCGCTGAAGGGCAATAAGGAATAGCTCCACTTCCTTTCTCGTGGGAGAGCACATAGGAAACTGGGACACCCAGGAAAGTGGTACGGAGCTCCTTCTTAGCAAAGGAGCTATTCTCACAAAGGAAAAGCTTTATACTTTGGACACGAAATTTTCCCCTACTGTGAAAGAGGAAGAGGAATTGCTCTAGAGCCGGAAGATATAGACAGAGAGACTTATCCTCCCTCCATGTAAATCTTTACAGAACCTGGAAGAACAGACATATAATGTTCTGCCATGATGATCGTGTATTCCAGTAACACCTGGAGAGCCCCGGTCAGATCCTGTCCTGGTGGTCTAGGTGTTGCACAAACACAGAGTGAAAATCAGTCCCTACCCCCTAGAGCTTCCAATCTAACAGACGTGGCACAAGTGGATTTAGCAAACAGCTGGAAGGAATGGAGGAGAGAGCAGAGAAACAGTTCTAAGACCACATGTCCACACAGGCCAGCTACCTGCACTGCTAGATGGCTTCGAGTAGGTTAATTAAGAAAAACCAGGACATCCCTACTGGGTATCTGCCTAACCATTATCATTCAGCAGGTTGGCGTAGACGTGGTGGCAGAAGTGGGTCTGTTTTATGACCTGTGCAGGGCTTAATTTGTAATGAAGGAGGTGCCAGGGCTCAAGCAATCTTTTTACATTCATAACTGAGGCAGCAAGCCCAGAGGTGCCGGGGCTCTGAACCGCCAGGCCCAGAGGTGCCGGGGCTCTGAACTGCCAGGCCTGGAGGTGCCGGGGCTCCGCACTGGCACGAATTAAGCACTGGGCTTGTATCATGTCGAGTGAAAACGAATCAGGCCAATCAGCCAGCCAGTGATTACAATGTGGGCAGGCTGAGAGGCAGCGGGTAAAAGCAGGGCAGGAGAGTTCATATAATGAGCCAGAGTACGCTGGTTAGGAACAGGCTCACCTAGGCCCACTGCCTAGGGAAGCTCCAGGAGATCTTATTACACACCCTTTGGAGCATGCAATACGCTTTCTTGTACCCCGCCATAGCAAGCCATCTCTGCAGGCTGGGGTGGAGGGGGAAGAGCATAGCATACCTGGCACCCAGGGCCGGCGCAACCCATTAGGTGACCTAGGCAATCGCCTAGGGCGCTACAATTTGGGGGGTGGTGACCGAGGCGGTATTTCAGCGGCGGGACCTTCCGCCGCCTCTGTGGGGGGCGCCATTTTGGGGCGGGACCTTCCGCCGCCTAGGGTGGCAGAAAAGCTGGCGGCGCTCCTGCTGGCACCCCAGTGGGGCTGTCCATTGTAGAGTGTAGGGACTGTAAATATGCCTGGTCCCTGCTCAGGGGATTGTGGAAGCAGAGATGCATCTTCCTTATGCCCTCTGCGATCCCTGAAAGCCCCTCTGAGAGCCAAGCACCAGCTGGAGCAATGTCTTAGCTTAAGCTCATATGAACCTACCTTACTGCTGTCAGCATGGATAGCAGAGAGCAACTGAGTCCATCCACAGCACGGAGCAGCACTGGAGGGAATCACGCTCAGAGCAGATGTTAACTTAGGAGGTTTGTTTTGACTAAGGAATAAAAAAATGTGCAAAATGCTGGAATACTGCAGGCCAGCCAGCAAGGGGCTGGGCCCAAAGCTCTGGAGTCATTCCAAACTCTTCAGCTGGGGCTTGGGGGTGACCCAGCTGCGAGAAGCGAAAGGTGCCCTTTGACTGGTGATCTGCTGCATGTGGCTTTACACAATTCCTGAAGGTGCAAGGGGACATAAAGGTTTTATCAGCATTCACGCGGAGCAGCTTGCATAACTCACTCATCTTTGCTAGTCATTAGTAATGTAGCCCCGGCATTACATCACCCTACACCATCATGTATTCCGTAGGGACAGCATATTCTACAAAGTGATTCACGAGTCTCTGTAAAGCAGTGCTGGAGGAAATGAACAATCTGCATAGGAGATAGTATCTGAGGCTTTTGGAGGCAGACACAGTGTCATTCAGAAGCCCGTTGTAAAATGGTCTAAGCGGCACGCTGGGAAGTAGGTCTGCGGGAGTCTAAGCTGATGTAATTTACACACCAAGTTCCTAGGACTGTAAAAATGTACCGGTTAACCGGTAAGCATTAGGCTTACCGTTAACTGACCTTAACCGTTAACCCCGGCGGCTCCGTGCTGGCTGGAGGGACCCCAGCCACAGCTGCATCGGGCTGGCCAGCTAGAGGGACCCCAGCCGCGGTCGCACCGGAACGGCCTCAGCCCCACCTGCCCTGCGCCAGCCACTCAGAGGGACCCCCAGCCCCAGCCACTCTGTGCCGGTTGGAGGGACCCCGGCCCCAGCCCCTGCCGCGCCAGGCCAGCTGGAGTGACCTCACTTAACAGTTACACAATATAATTGTAATTGTTTAACCGGTTAACTTTTAAAACCGATATTTACATCCCTACAAGTACCTAGCGGAAGGTGTCTGAGTGTCTGGAGCCCTGAGCCTGCACTGAGAGACATGCAGCATGCTCAGTCCAGGCTCTGGGCTGACTTTGTAAAGCCAAACTTACTTTTACTTCAAGCTTGATTTATTTTTCCCTTTTGTTTTACTTTTGACACCTGCCCATCAGCATGCTTTTTGCCCCAATTTCTCTCCCTTACCAGCCCCTGCATCCATCAGAAACCCCAGAACGGAGCAGCAGTACCACAAAGATGTGTACATAATGAACCTAAGTGACCGTGTAATCTTATTATTGTAACCCTTGTCCTCCTTTCACCTTTTCTCCCCCCACGTTGTGTTGCTCTTACATGTTGCATCATGACTGAAATTACACTGGAAGCTCCTCCATATGAGATTGTGCCTTTGATTTGCTATGTCAAAGTGCATAAGACACTTTAGGTATTTTGTAAATTATAATTTATAATAAGGCTGAAATAGGAAGTGGCCTGTTTTAACTAACACCTTATATCTCCTAGCTGGCTACTTTTCCAGCTATTCAGTTTGTACTCACTCCAGCACTACACGCAGTGGAACAAATTCAGAGGTGATGTGTAGGTGGGTCTTAGGTATAGGTAAATAATAAATGGGGGTGACTCTGCCTTCGTATCAGTTACATGCTGAGCAGGACAGCAGATTGGTTCCACCAACTAAAAGTCCCCACTGAGTTTGGCCCATATAATGTCCTTATTCCCTTAGTATAAGGAATAAAATGTGTGGGCAAAATACAACTACTTACGCACTGTGACCATGGAGCAGGGCCATCATCAGGACAGTTGAATTGCTGTTTTTTAATTGACAGGAGACCACTCCCCTGTTCTGCATAGGAACTGACCAAGAACAGTCAGGGCCCATTGTGTTAGGTTCTGTACAAACATAGAGTAATAGAGAGTCTCTGCCCCCGAGAGCTCGCAGTCAAATAGACAAGACAGACAAAGAGTAGAGGAAAGGGATAGAACCTGCATGTTCCATAGGGTGGAAGGTTCACTCTTTAGATATTGTCAAGCAGAGCTTTCTGGTGTCCAGAAACAAACAAAATCATGTGTTGATGTAGTAGAAGGATTCTTCTCTGAATGCTAGAAACCTTTAGCCCAAGACTACATTTGAATGTGTTAAAAAGGGAAAGAGTTTTGGTTAAAAGTGGAAGTGGCAGCTATTTGTGAATTTCCAGTCAATTCCTCGGTGGGACGGAAGAGTACAATTGTACTTTCATAACAACATGTACAGGAGAAGTGCTTTGTCTGGGAAATCCCACTGGTTGCCTAACAATGGCTAATACTGTAATTTGGCAGTCTTGTGGAAGGTCATTTCTGCAGATTTTCAGGCTTCAGTTGCTTTTTTTTTAATCCTTTACTGACACCTAGCGTCTCTTGAGTTCATGTCCTCCAAGACAGCTACTGTAAATCAGGAGAGAAAGGGAGGTAACAAAATTCAAGTCATCAAACAAATAATTTCCTAGGGCCATACAATACCAGTTTATTTTTAATGATATTTTGTATCGATTCTGCAAGACTTTCCCTACAAACAACAACAATAAAAGCAAAAAAGCTAAAGAGTCAAGTCTCAGCACTATTCATAGATTCTAGGACTGGAAGGGACCTCGAGAGGTCATCGAGTCCAGTCCCCTGCCCGCATGGCAGGACCAAATACTGTCTAGACCATCCCTGATAGACACTTATCTAACCTACTCTTAAATATCTCCAGAGATGGAGATTCCACAACCTCCCTAGGCAATTTATTCCAGTGTTTAACCTCCCTGACAGTTAGGAACTTTTTCCTAATGTCCAACCTAGACCTCCCTTGCTGCAGTTTAAGCCCATTGCTTCTTGTTCTATCCTTAGAGGCTAAGGTGAACAAGTTTTCTCTCTCCTCCTTATGACACCCTTTTAGATACCTGAAAACTGCTATCATGTTCCCTCTCAGTCTTCTCTTTTCCAAACTAAACAAACCCAATTCTTTCAGCCTTCCTTCATAGGTCATGTTCTCAAGACCTTTAATCATTCTTGTTGCTCTTCTCTGGACCCTCTCCAATTTCTCCACATCTTTCTTGAATGTGACACCTATGCTAAGAACCTATTCACACTACTAACTCGACTGCCAGCGAACACGTTCTAATCAATGCAAACTCAATATGTAGCTTGTCTTGTACTGTAATGAATAGTTCCCTGACTGCATATTGCCTGTGCAGAAATGACAAAAGCATTTTTAACCATGCTATCATCGTTACATCCCTTCCGAACTAGTTACTAAGGATTGCTTCCCTTCAGCCTTATCTTTTCTTTTAACGCGGTGAGTTAATAGCTCCTGATCTGAGGTCAAAGCCAATGCATGTGTAGATTCATAGACTCATAGACTTTAAGGTCAGAAGGGACCATTATGATCATCTAGTCTGACCTCCTGCACAACGCAGGCCACAGAATCTCACCCATCCACTCCTGTAACAAATCCCTAACCTATGCCTGAGTTATTGAAGTCCTCAAATACTGGTTTAAAGACCTCAAGGTGCAGAGAATCCTCCAGCAAGTGACCCGTGCCCCACGCTGCAGAGGAAGGCAAAAAACCTCCAGGGCCTCTGCCAATCTGCCCTGGAGGAAAATTCCTTCCCGACCCCAAATATGGCAATCAGTTAAACCCTGAGCATGTGGGCAAGACTCACCAGCCAGCACCCAGGAAAGAATTCTCTGTAGTAACTCAGATCCCACCCCATCTAACGTCCCATCACAGACCATTGGGCATATTTACATATTCATAGATCTGCCTACCTTAATCAGGGTGTTAACATAAATATAGGGTGTAAAAGTTGTCCAGTCCTGCTGCATAAAAATTGTTGTGAAAACCTGTGATTGTGAGAAGGTGCAGCCATCTACAAACAATCAAGCTTCCACAGAGATACAGGTACATGAGCTTTAATATGCTAAAGAATGTTATACCTTCAGAGAAGGCCTGATCCAATTTCCACTGACGTCAATAGGAGTCTTTCTATTGGCTTTATCTGGGAGTTGAATTAGAACCAGAGAGCATCTAATCTCATCTCCTCAAGAAGTATTTGGAATCCCAAACTTTACCTGGCAGCCTGTATAAACACTAAATTGCAGTATATACCAAAGGAATGTTAGTTTTACAGTCCTATTCTAAAACGATAGCTCGTCTCTGCCAGCTCCTGAGATCACTCTGATTTAGTATGTTAAACCAAAAGGTAACAAGGTTATAAATAGGAAAAAAGCAATGCTTTATTTCTAAATCCACGCCTCTGTGGTAAATTTTGCCTGTGTGAGGAGGACATCAGAGAACTGTCGAAAAAGTTTCTAGTGAAAACTTCTTTTAATTGGAAATTAGGGTTTAATTGAAAATGAAATTTTTCACAGAAAAACTTTCCAGTTGGAAACCAGTAAGAATATGGAAGGAAAATTATTTTTTCACAGCTTTTTACTATTTAAACAGTAAAAAGCGTGACTGAGTTAATAACACATTTTACTCTTTTAAAGAATAAAAGTTTTGAACAGTAGTTTTTCTCCACTTTCTCGCTTTGCTCCTTTTTCCATTTAAACAGGGGGAAAGTAAAGAAGACAAAAAATAGGAGGGGAAACATAATTAAACAATTAAAAAAATTCAGTTAAAAAAAGACAAAATAAAATGGCATTTGAGATTGAAACTAAATTACAATTTTCATTTTATATAGAAAATTTCTGCAGGAAGTCAAACTATTTTTACCAAAATCTTTCAAAAGGTTTTTTTTACAGCAGAAAATTCTAGAGAGAAAAAAAAATCCCATTTTTCTGACCATGCCACTGCAGCCTCTGGTCATTTGTTGTGTTCTGCAGAGGTGTGGAGGATGTTTGCGAGTGGCGCAGTGCTGTGACATTGTACGCGCTCTGGTGTTTAGTCCTTGCTGGCCCCTTGTGGGGACAGGAAGGTGTGTTCAGCCGGGGTCTATGGCAACCCCCGTAATGCTGGAGACGGTCAGGGCAGGTTTGCCAGTAACAGGTACTGTATGTGAATTCTGTTTGTGTTATGCTTTTGCCTAAAGTCTGAGGAAAAATTGGGAAGGGCCCAGTCCTATCTGCAGCATGAGGGAGAAGGAGCCAGGAAAGAGAAGCAGCAGGTGGAGGGAGATATGTAATGCTGAGTGGAAGGGGTGAGGCAGGACATGAGAGCTCAGCCCTTCCCAGGCTTTGGCATCGTGCCCATAGTTTGCCACGTAATCACACCTTCACGGAACTGAACTGCCTGGGGAGCGGATGGGAGGGTTTGGGCCCCACCCCTCTCCTGGCTGGGGGAGTTGTCTGTGTCACAGTGTTTGGGATCCCCCTATGGGGTGGAAGGAGATGTCAATGTTGCACTGTTGGGAGTTCCCCTCTGCAGGGTAAGGGAGGCGTTGGTAATATTACCAACTCCAAGCACTCAAAAATAGAGCTGGTGTGAAAATGAAACCTGAAATGTCTTGCGAAAGTGAGTCCAGCTCAACAAACGTTTGTTGAATCAGAGGCAGGTTTCCAACAGTCCAGTTTCCCTGGCAGGTTGCTGGGGACTCTGGCTTTCCAGCGTCCACAACTCCAAGTCAGCCACGCCATGTGGACTGCCCCACAGACAGTGACCCTGAGTTTGCAGGATCTGCAGCTCCCGGGCAGCACTGCCATGCCAGGGCCTCCAGCTGGTTTCCAGACTCCCTGCCCTGTAGCCAGGAGCTGGAAAGCCCTGGGGGACCTGCTGGCTCTAGTCAGAGCTCAGTGCCCCGATCCACAGCTGGAAGCCCGGAAAACCCCAGCTTCGCCCAGGGCTCTCAAAGTTCTAGAGCAGGGAGCCTTGAGAAGCCTGATTTGAGCTGGGGCTCTCATGGCTTCCAGACTGTCTGCAGCAGAGCTGGAAGTTTGGAGGTCCTGGGACTGGCTCTGCAGCTTCAGGGCAGTCCCACCATGACTCCTGCCAGTTCTCCGGACTCCTGGGCTGCCTAGTGCCCAATCTGGGAGCCAGCTGGCCCAGGAATCTGGAAACCTGAGGATCCCCAGCCCCAGGGCTACTCCTGGTCCACAGCCCCTGGGAGTTCCAGGAGCAGACTGAAAGAGATTAGTCTTGTGGTTTCATGGCTGCTCATGAAACTGACAAAAAAGGAAGTCAGTTTCAGTCAGGGGCCATGGATCCTGGGGAGTATATTTCATTGTGGAAACACCCGCTTGGTATTTGCAAGATGAATTTCTGCTTTACAAGAAATGTTGCAATATCAAAATTTCTCATGAACTGGATAATCGGAGTTTTGTCCAACAGGCCTTACTCTCTCCCTCCTCAGCCCCACTAAGAGTTTGGTTTAAATGAGATTTTAAAAGAAGAACTACAGGGCAGATGCTTTTTATCTGAATGTTGGTGCTTGAGCTTTTAAGGTGCTGGTGGGTCATGCTCTCCATGTGTCAGTATATAATGCCTGCATCTGTAACTT
>NW_020664482.1:2756725-2910522 GCF_002925995.2 Terrapene triunguis | reverse complement strand
GAGAACGACAGGGCACATGTGAAAATGAAATTCAACCCACAAACTTGCATTGCAAAAACTGACAAGAAGCAAAAAATCCCGCAACCTGTCACTGGCCTAAACTGCCTCTGGTAATAAGCAGCTTGTATCTGTGGGAAATGACAGGACTTGGCAACAGAGATTTGGACCTTGTTTGTTGGCTTCAATTCGGTTGCTTGTGCTGGGTGTAGTCCAGCTGCTTGGCAAAACCTTTCACACCCCCACTAAGGAAGAATGTTTCTGTTGAAGGCTGAACATTATCTTAGATGAGGGTACATACCTAGATAAATTGTATCCAAGTTAGGGATTTATTTTCCTTGCAAAGGAACTACAATCCTCATGCTGGGATGTTTCTCTCCTGCCTATGGTCAGCTCTCATCTAGGAATTGGGAGGTTTTCCCTCAAGAATTGAGGCATGTAGTTAAGAAAAAAAATCTAAGAGTGGATGAATATATTCCACTTCAGTTGCTTTTTTTCTTCTTCTTCTTCTTTAGCACATTTAATCAAAACAGTGTGGATGTAAATCTCCCTGTGAAGTTCTATTACCAGTGACAGATTCAAGCACTTAATTGCTTCTCTCCTAGAACCCTGCAAGAAATTGTAAACTTTTACTTACTGTAACAAGTTAAAATCTTAAATCAGAGGTGGTGGAGGAAGTGGCTCTAAACTTTCAGGAGTATGGTATATAAATGTCTCTTCCTTTTTCACCTTTGGGCAGATTATAGGAGTATTGGGTTTCACAGAATATTAAAACATGTCTTTATTGTATCTAAATTTGCCATTTAGGCATAACCAAGTGTGTTCACAGTGAACACTTTTAAGCATGCTACAACTATGCGGGAGAAGATAGTGAGTTAACAATTTAATTAACTTTCACAGGCAGTAGGCTGGCCACAAGTTTCCCATCTGTTTAAGTGATCACATAACATAGATGCGTAATGTAGACTTCAGTTTCTGTCATGAGTTTAAAGGCGAACTTCTCTTTTTCTAGCAAATCCTGCTGAGGAACAGAAAATTGATTCAGTTCAAAACTTTAAGTTAATTTATACAAACTCTGCCTTTATCTTAACTAGAGTTGGGCAAGAAAACTGGTGACCCAGCCCATGAAAATGTTTGAGATTTCAGTTTTTCCGGTTCTTCATCAGAATGAAACTGAGACCTTTTGAAACTTTGCGCAGAAAATTACACCCACTCTAGGGAGTTCACCTGGGATGGTGATTGCCATAACCACCAGGTTATTCAGTGTGGCTGGAAATTCCTTCCTGGACCTAAAAAACCTTCTCAACAAGTTGTGGTTTTGACAAATCAGCATTTTCCAATGGAAAACTGTTTTGTCAATTCCTGACCAGCTCTAATCCTAACCAAAAGGTTTTCTGGGAAATGAGAGGTAATTTTACATTGCAGTAGTGCACTTTCTAAACACACAGGAAGTGCCATGTGCCCTGAAGAATGTGCATTACAAATGGAGGATAAATTTCTGAATTTTAGACACACCCTAGTCTAAATCCAAGGTATCCATTTAGGAATTTTTCATAAGCTATTATGTTTGTTTTCAGTTACACATAAGATCTATAGGCTTGTTAAAACACTTGTTTTTATAGTGATCTATTTCCTGGAACCAGTGTTAACTTACAGCAATCTGTTGTGATTACTATTTTAAAATATGATTAGTACTAAAAGTGTATTAACCAGTTGGATTGTTTAATCAGGACATCAAGCCAATGAGAGACCAGATTGTCCGAGTGAAGAGATATGAAAAAGTTCCTCTAATCCTAGTGGGGAATAAAGTGGATCTGGAATCTGAGAGGGAGGTCTTATCTGCAGAAGGCAGAGCTTTGGCTCAGGAGTGGGGCTGTCCATTCATGGAAACATCGGCCAAGAGTAAAACCATGGTGGATGAACTGTTTGCTGAGATCGTCAGGCAAATGAACTATGCGTCCCTGCCTGAAAAACAAGATCAGTGTTGTACAACTTGCATCGTCCAGTGAGAAAAAATAAAGAAAAACCTCAATCATGGCCATACAGAGCAGGTGGGTTGAACACTCATAATTAGTTGACGTGGTTAACTGTTGTGTTTAAATGAGCAGATGAAGCTGCCACAAGCACTCTAAAATTAGTTGGTCTAACCTTGAAATGTCTTGCAACCTTTACTGAGAGAAAGTGTGTGGCTCCAACAGCACGAGTACTTAATGTATTAAAAATAGGCACCTTTATGTGAAATAACCTCTGTATGTTACATCAGTATGCTTAACCAGGGGTTACTGCCTCTCTCTGAAATATCCTGTGTATTAATACTAGTTAGGCAGTTACAACATAAAAGGAGGCCTGAATTCCTGTGCACCTATTGACAGTATTTTACGTTTAAGAATATATGTGAGAGCCTTGCATTCTAGCTGAACAAAACTGAAAAGATGGAATTGTGTGGAGGGGTTTCTCCTTGCTGGCTGGCTGCCCGCCACCTCAGAAGTGGCTGCATTTCAGCAGTCAGAACATCACACTTGACTTGTCGTCACTGGGATTGTGCACTCTTCAGTCTGTCAGTGCACTGTCTCAGTGCCCCAGGAGAGAGAATTCCAATTTGCAGGGTTGTCTCTTCCGAATGGAGGCAGAGCTCTGCCTCTTTCAGACCTCTGCTGGTCTGTGGGAGCAGAGGTGCTTGAAACTCCTCCCTGCCCCAGTGACTTTGTGCACAAGTGTGGTTGGAAGAGTGCAGTGAGTTCAATGGGGCCTTTACCTTTCTGCTTCTTCCCACCCCCTTCCTCCCATTTCCCCCTCTGCAGGGGTAAAAGCTCTCTTGCAAGACTATGGTTAGCCTTCGGTGACCATGGCTCACAGTCTCCCTCTCTAGCACTGCTGCCTGTATATATAGAGGCAGGCAACAGTGTTATAAGGAGTACCTCTGCTTTCCTCATGGCAGCCGTAAGTCAGCAACTTTGTAGGAAAGGGATGAGGACATAATCCCTGTGAAAGTTGGCTTAGCCAAAGAGTCTCTTTTGTAGGAGAATGACCGGTGAGGAAGAATAGGATAATATTGTACTTGAAGTTGTGGGTTGTCTGACCACCTCAACATCAAGAGTATGGGCACAGGGAATTCTCCATTAATATCCATTACATCAGTGGTTCTTAACCTGGGGGCATGCACCCCTTGGGGGTGCGAGACGTGCCAGATTTTTTTAGAAGGTAAATCATCGAAAACACAAACTAAGCACAGGCACATAAGTACAACTACGTTGTTTCATCAAACCTATGTATTTATTAACATTATACATTTTTTAACAATTACTGTAATATACAAACTAAAATATATCTAGGTTTAAGGGGTGCGAGAACATATTTTTTAGGTTTAAGGAGTGCGAGAACATATTTTGAGAACCAAAGGGGTGCATGCTGCAGTAAAGGTTAAGAACCACTGCATTACATGTATAAAGCACGTTGTGAGTGTGTAATGTAATGTTTGTCTTAGATACCTATGTGGCCCCCACTACTTAGTATCACGATCTTTAATGTATTTCTATCCTCACAACACTCCTGTGAGGTGGGGAAGTTTCACTGACCCCGTTTCACAGATGAGCAACTGAGGCACTGAGAGACTGAATTGCTCACAGTTACATGGGAAGTTTGGTGGAGCAGAAAACTGAACCCAGGTGCCAGGTTAGTACCCTGAGCACTGGACTGATAGAGCAGAACTGAATAGAGATTCTGCAGAATGCTGCCTTTGATTTTGACTCAAAATGCTGCTGGGTTAGTCTCATTTTGAGTAAAACAAACCAGATGGTTCAACTAGTTTTGTGACTACTTCCCATCTGAGTTCCAGGCAATGAACCCTCAGCTATAGTGGTCAGTATGACGTTATTGGCTTTACTTTGCATGCCATTGGCATGTTCTGGTGTGGCAAGTCAGAAGTGCATGTCACATCAGAACATGCCAATGGCCCATCTAGGCCAGCACAGATGCTTCAGGGGATTGTTCATGAAACTTCATAGTGGATGCTTAGAGAATCTTCCTAATCTCATCAATCAGTTGTTGGCTTGTCCCCTAAAACATCAGGATCTCTTGTTTTTAAAAAAACCCACAAAACCATAGCTAATGAGAACATCCACAGTATTCGCTATATAGATGTCTTCCTTTGAATCCTACTAAGTTCTTGACCTCAATACCTAGAGGCAATGAATTCTGATGGCTAATCTTGCTCCGTTTCATTTCTTATCTCTAAACATTCCCAATGTTCAATCCCTCTCCTCATATGGAAACTTTTCTGTGCCTCTTAATTCTTTGCATCCTCCATTTCCAGATTCCTTCTAAATTCTGCCATCTCTCTCTCCTGAGGTAGGGCGACCAGATCTAAACACCGTATTGAAGGTGACTCTGTACTATTGACTTCTATAATGCCATTATAATATTTTCTATTGCAGGAGTTCCCATGCTTTTTTTCAGTCTGAACCACCTCTCCTCTTGATCTTGTCTGTTTGCAATTACAGTATTTCTCAAGAAGCTATTGGTATTCCTTGCAAAGGGGCAGGTGATAATTGCCCCACACAAGCAATCTCTCCAGCTCTGGCAAAGCAAAGTTCTCTTCTTTCCCTAATCTCTCATTGTCTTTTTAATATCCATAGACCCTTCATGTCCCATCCAATCCTCCTTTTGCTTTGGTTCCTTCTTCCCCCTCCTCTACCATCTCCATTCACGGGCTCTTCTTAGGCTCCATGGTCTCACCTGTTGCTCAAGCTCTTGGATCCTTTCTGCATCCCTGGCTCCCACCACCTGGCCCTTGTCTCCTGGTTCCTATGGTCCAGTATCTCCTTGGCCTAATGACAAGCTTGGATACCAGATTTCCATCCAGTATGTTGTAATGGAGGATGGCAGCTGACAGCTTCCTCTGTCAATTGTCTCTCATCCTAGGGATAATTGCTTTTGGATCTTCGATGGGCAGAAGCAGGTGGTAGCTACTCTTATAAAACTTCAACCTTTCGTAGCAGCTTCTTTCTTCTGGCACAGGGTGTGTCTCACAGTTTGGGAACCACTGTTCTACTCTACTCTGTGTCCCAGCATCCTGTTTCTTTTTTTGTTGGTCTTTACTGCGCACTGAGCTGGTCAGTGACACCCACCTCTCTGTCCAGAACAACTAGTCCGTTTAGAACCCAGCAGTATGTATGTTTTGTTCAGATGATTCCTTCCAGTATGTACTGCCTTGCATTAGTCAACACTGAATCTCATCTCTCCTGCTGTCTGCTCACCTCTTCTGGCGAGCACAAGACCATGGACCTCGCTGTGTTAGTTCCCTCTGAAGTTGAAAGTCTTTAATCTTGACTAAACGAAAATATCACTTGCAAATTTTACGATTCTGTTGTTCCTCTCCCTCTTCCTGGTGTGGATTCTCTGAGTATCCCACTGCCGGTCTTTTATCATGATGAAAATTGATCACTTATCCATATTACTTGTTTTCTGCCTTAGTCAGTTTCTAATAATCCATGACAGAATTTACTTCTTCACTCTGTGACTTCTTGGTTTTCTTAGTAGACAACGTTTCTCACTAGAGGGTAAGTCCAGTGCTGTTCTTCAAACGTTAGCAAAGCAGTAGATAATTCTAGTAAAAAGGAGAGCCAGGACTTTCCTTCACAGAAGCCATTCTGGTTTCTCCTTTCAGATCATGTTCTTCTCAAACACTTTCTTGAGTTATTGTTTCAACCAGTTCATATGGCACCGAAGGTGACATTTACTGGTCTCCAGTTTCCTAATATTCCATTGCTAGTATTCCATACTATCTTTTGCACCCCTCCCCCCTTCCTCTAATTTTGTAGCAGATGTTAATGAAATTCCTTCAAGTTTTTTAGATGAATATCTAGTTTTGATGTGCTGCCACTTAATTGATCAACTTGTAGCTCTTGCTCTTTTGATTCCTCAATCTGACAGTCCATCTTTTCTCTGAAACTTCCTCCAAATATGTAACAAATTTATTCCACTGCCAAAGATACTGAATGTTATCTGCATAACCTGAGTGTATTCTGAATTTGCACAGTACTTTATGGTGAGTGATCTCAGCAGTATCTCTTGACCAGTCATCTGCCCCTCCTCATGCCTGGATAACTTGACGCTGATAGGAACTATGTGCATACCTAGGTGTGAGGGGAAAACATCTCATTGGAGTTTAAATTCGCAAGTGTACACATTTGTTCTACTCTAGAAAAGTAGTCCTCTGGCCTATGCAGCTTTGTAAAACTGTCAGACTCACCCAACCTGCTTTTCCCATGCAGATCGTAGAAAATAGTAATGGTTATACTTGTTCATTAAATTCTTGTCCAAGTCCCTGACTGGCACTTTATAAATACTATCTCAGGGCTGATTATTCACTCTGGAGCCCTGTCTACGCTAGGGCCACTTTCTAAAAATGTGCCACTCTGGCCATCACCAGTTCAGCTCTGCCAGCATCAGGAGCCCTATTGTAAATGGTCTGTTATTGATATTCTTAATGTGTCCTGTACTCCTGCTCAGAGCTAGTCTAACAGACTCCCTATTAGCAGTCAGCTGACCGCTGCCAGCCCTTTTATCAGTAGGGTTCTCAGTATTGCTAAAAGTGGGAGAGCAGCACCATTGTTAGCAACAGTAGGGAAACATCTTGAAAACGTCTCTAATGAAGATGGGGTCTGGGTGTACAGCACTTGTCTGATAAATCAAGCTTTCACTTTTTTTAGTCCCTGGGGGACTAAACACTTAGCTCCAAAAGAGCTCTGCTCTGAATGTTGGTCACTTACGTTTTCTTGCAACCTGAGCTGTGAAAGCTTTGAGCAGAACTCCAGTATCACTGACCCATTGTAGAACTATAGGTGATGTGATCTCGGATCTGTTTTCTTTTTTTACAACTGTCAATTGAATTGATAAAGAGGAAACTTGAAAGGTCATGACACCCTATAGAGAAACATCATTCAAAACAGGAAACATTTTTCCATGTTGAAAATTCACTGAAAACTTCAAATAGTGTTTTCCTGTTGTGTTATACAATAAATGATGCTCCTACATGTTTCCTGGATCCTTTCAAAGGAAGGCTCAGTCTCTGTAACTATGACTGTATTTTAAAGCCTTTTTTTCTGATACACAAAAATAGAATTCTTGAATCGTAGGACTGGAAGGGACCTCGAGAAGTCATCTAGTCCAGTCCCCTGCACTCATGGCAGGACTAAGTATTATCTAGACCAGTGGTTCTCAAACTTTTGTACTGGTGACCCCTTTCAGATAGCAAGCCTCTGAGTGTGACCCCCTCTTATAAATTAAAAACATGTTTATATATATTTAACACTATTATAAATGCTAGAGGCAAAGCAGGGTTTGGGGTGGAGGCTGACAGCTCGCGACCCCCATGTAATAACCTCACAACCCCCTGAGGGGTCCCGACCCCCAGTTTGAGAACCCCTGATCTAGACCATCCCTGACAGGTGTTTGTCTAAAATACAGGTCATCAAGGGTGCAAAGACATAGCAGTTAGGTGTTGGGTATTATGGAATTGGTAGCTGCATCTCTTGCATTGACAAAATTATTAAACTTGTTTGTACATGTGACTCAGAATAGCTACACATGCAATCCTGCCTACCGAGAAACAGCCTAAACTTGATGGTTTAAGAGGTTTTTTTAGTATTGATCAGAGTCCTATTATTGAAAATCAGATTGGTTCGACTTCCTGGTTTATGGAAAATCTAACATCACCGTCCGTGTTATGATACTGTAAGGCCCTTTGTACTGGGGAAATGAACAAGCTAGTGTTTTCTGTCTGGCAGTGTTTACTCCTGTGGGAATTCTGCGCCAAAAAAATAAAAATTCTGTGCACAATATTTCAAAGTTCTGCATATTCTGTTTTGTCAAAATAACACAATATAATCACGCCAGTTTCAATTATTTTGGTAATTTATTTCAAAATACCTGTCAGCAAGTATATCTGTAAAAATACAGACCAAAAAAGAAAATTCTGGAAATTTTTTTTTTTTACGAATCAATTCCTTACTAGGCATATTAATACAGAACTTTGAGTAATTCAGTTGAACTACTATACAGAAACGTATTTCCCGCACCCCTCAGAAGCAGTGCAAAGGCTTGGGGGGGGTCAGTGGTAACGGAGGAGCTGAGGGAGAGGGAAGGAGCCTTGGAGTGATCCTGGAGGGTTGTTGGGTGTGGGTGGGAGAAGTATGGAACAGTTTCTTTTGGGGAGGGAGAGGGATAGTTAGGAAGGTGGGGAGCCTCCCCTATGCCGGCTCTGGCTGACCCCGAGCCCCTCACATTCAGTCAGGCACCTGTGACCCTGGAACCCCCACCAATTCAGCCCCTGGCTTAATGCTGTCACCCCACTAGCTCCTGAGCCCATGCCCCAGTCTGTCTCTCCACCACTACCCCTTCTGAACCCCAGTCCGTGACTACCCCCCAGCAGTCCTGTGTGCCCCACTCTGCCTCCTAGCTGTTACTGCTGGTCAGCCGGCGGTTCTGGCACCACAGTGGCCTCTGGTGGGCAAAAGGTGGAACTCCAACACTTCCTCAGCAAAATGTGTTTTCTGCGGGGGGGAATTCTGCACCAGACATGAATTTTGCATGTGTGCAGTGGCACAGAATTTTCCCAGGAGCAAGCGTTTACCTAGAACACAACTGCTTCATATTATTTTGGCGTGTTTTGGGTTGAATCCAGTGTATGTCACCAATGTAGAGAATAATTCAAATTCTTCAGTTATTCCTTTAGATCTTCAGAAGGTGCTACAGAAGTGCACAGTATAGAAACCTAGGTAATGCCTGCTAGCCTGCCTTCCATTATCAATAGAGCTCATTTGAAAAAAATAGGAACTCTTTTTTCACCAAAGCTTCTGTGGAAAAATTGGTCCTTTTGGTCAAAATGTTAGCAAATTTCCACCAGCTTTTCGTTAACATATTAACTAAAGCTAACTTGATTTAAACATGTGTAAATCTGAATATGGCTTTTATTCACTACTTTATTTGGTCTAAATTGCAGATAAAACTCAGAGGAAACTTGCACAGATGCTGCTTTGGAGAACTCTTTCAGCCCAGGTTGCAGAGCTGAGCCTTGGTAAACCTGTCTCTATTACAGCACATCTAAGTGCATAAGGTCAGTGGCCTTCAAGATCCACAGACCTTAAACAGGAATGCTTAGCATGTTTACCATAAGTTAAAATCTGTTCTTTATCTTCCTTTTCTAGCTTTCTAAGTTCATATTAATGGCTAATATGCAAGAATTCATTTTTAATATGTTAATTGATTTCTTTAATCAATTTCTGAACTTGTATTTATTAAATACTTAAACTCAGTATTACCTACTCAATGCCTTTTTAAAAAGATTTAATGGAGAATAAATTGAGCCTTAAACAAATGGTTACTTCTGTATATTACCTCGCATCAGTGCTTAATTCTGTTTGCAAAGTTTTCTCCTACAATGTAGTTGGTCAATACTTTGAGACTTTATGTTTACGTGTGACAGTGTCATGAAAAGATACTGAAGACACCTCTTACGTTGTATGGATATAATATCCCTTTTCTCAGTCATATGGAGTTTGTGATAGTGTATTTGTAATTGGCCTGATAGGACAATAGGGATTATTTGAAATGGGCTATCAAGCATCCAGCTAATGTGTTCTAACTTCACAATACTGTGGGTTTTCAGACTTTTTATTAATGGTAATTACAGTGTTGAAATGCAGTAGTATGTTTTTCCATTCTGTTAAGTTTCTAAATTTGCTAGTTTCTGATCTGCTTCAGTATGCCTTTGAAAAGGGATCATGTAGCCTCCAAACTGGGTTGGATGCCTAACCAGAGTTAGCTCAAGTTTGCCCGGCACATTAAGTGACATCTAGTGGACCTCTGCACTTGTAAATCTAATGCAAATAAAATGATCTTACATTTTATAATTCCTAATTGTCTTTCTGAATAATATTTTAAAGCAATATTTGTTAACGTTTTTCTTGCACTGTCACAAATAGCTTTTTAGTTGTTTTTCCCCCCATAAACAAGTTAGCGTTAGAGACAAAGTTGGTGTAACAAGGGGAAAAGCACCAGGTTTCAGTGATACTAACTGCAAATGTGCTTTAAACAGCCATTGCCTTCCATGTTGTTTACCTGATCAACATTTTGTCTGAATACTTGAAAATTTTAACAATAACACAGGTATTAAAACAGAATGAAAATGTATAAAGAGCAGATGAAATCTTTGTTCAGTTTTATTAACAATTGTTGCATACACGAGAGCTTTTTCTAGTGGTGGTTTAAACTGTGTAATTTGTTTTGCAGAAGTTTAATAACTGCAGCTTACCTACTGCACCAAAGTTCAAGGTTTTTAGGAGCCCAGCTTTAGTCATTTGAACACACTTCTAATAAATATAACGATACATTTTCCCCGTAATAGCTCCAGTCAAAGCAGTGGTGGATATGCGAGGTGAAGCAATTTAAAATTCACTAAATATATTGTGGATGATGGCATTCAAACAAAACTGCAAATGAAGTCACCAGTATAGTATCTCAACGTTCATGTGGTTTATTGGGTTAATAGAACACAGGATCTTAAGACTTACAGTATTTAGCAGAAATTAAGATTTTATTGACGATGTTCTTAGTGTTGAATTTTAATTTCAATGAGAATAAATTCTCTATGGTTTCTGCTTTGACATCAGAACACCTAATTTTGCTGTGTGGTTACTTAAAACACTTTTCCCTGTTTGTACAAACTTTTATAAACAGGCTGAGGCTAATATTTAGGTTTGCACTTTAATACCAGAATTAAACCAAACCCTGTATTCAAAGTAGATTTAAGTGGTGATTGTTGGTCTTTTAGTAGATATACCAAGTAATAGGAAATAAACATAAATCGTTAAGATCTTAGTTTTCCATTGTCTAAGGGGAAAAAAGTTGGGTTGATATCAGTTGATGGTTCTTTCCTATGGGTAGTTTATCCAACAAAAGTATTCATTTCATTGACCTCAGCAAAAAAACTTGACTTGAACTAGCTTAGAGTGATAAGGATGGGAAAATGAGATAAAGATGGTTTCTTCAGCACACTTTGAAAAAAGGGACCAAAAGTTATTTTTAGGCTTCCTCAATAGATTGCATGTGAAGTTGCTTATTAGAATAAGAAGCTAATAATAAATGCAATATATGTATTGTCTCTACTATGGCATTTGTTTAGGAGTTGTTCAAATCACTGCAGTAGGGCTCTACAAATAAAATGTAACCTAACATCATATATCTAATGTACTGTATCTTTATCAGTGAGAGGTGAAATCTGGAATAACAAGTGCAAAAATTGAACAATTACCTATAATGCTTTGTAAAAAGTTTTTCCGATAGATTTCATTCTTGTCATTTTGTAAGACAACCCTACGGTCCACCTGTTTGTAACTTTTTTAATAAAATAGATATCTGTATTACCAAACTGGGCTCACTGTTTGATTTTACAACTGGCTGTTCTGCCGGGCTGGATTAATGCATAAGTGTTATTCTCATACTTGGGGTTCAAAATCTATTCTTTTAGTGGTTTTAAAGTGTACTAATTATAGAGACTGCTCCAGCACGTCTATATTACTGACTGATGGGGTGGCCTAAGGCAAGTGGCTTTGTCTCCCTATCTGCAAAATGGGGGTACGTCGGCACCTGAGGGGCCCAAGTAGATTGCTTGTCTGTAAGTGACTGAAGACGTAAAGCACTATGTATTCCTAGCGAGGAAGACTATTTTGGCTGACATAGGACTGGGTGGCAGGAGCTGTGGACTCTATTCCCTGTCTTTCACTGACTTACTATGATGGGGGGGAAATCACTTAAAGAGCCATTGAAGGGCAGAAATCCTGCAAATGGGTTTTATGCCATCCTCCCCCTCCCTTGGAAGAGATGGTGTGAGATTAAATTTACTAATGAATTGAAAGCAATTCAAGCTTCTCTGATATAAAGCATTAAATAAAAGCAAACTTCTGGCGATGTACCATGTGTACACCTTAGGCAGACCTCCCTTAGCTAAGGAGCCTTGCACAGCGTTAATCTTTCCTGATGCTTTGTTTAGTGGACCTAGCCACTTGTATGTCTTATCCGACTAAATCTCACTCGCGTTTTATGGCTCACACCACCTGTTAGCTGTGTAAATATCTCAATGACTGCAAGTAGGCAAGTGGCTTTGTCAAGGTTTTCAATCCATAGGTCCAATGGATGGCCAGTGCTGATGGTTACACGCTCTGTAGTAGCATCACCTTCGCCATAGCATTACTGGAGCTTGTCCTCAGGAGGGGAGGGCGTCTTTACAGTGTAGTCTCTCAACTCAGAAGCTTGGGTGCTGCTCAAGAGGAGGCGGAAGAAGCCCAGCCTCCCCCATTTCACCCCAAAATACTATGCATGCATCACTGGTGAATAGAAGTCTTCTGGCTACTGAGCATCGTAGGGCAACTGTTTGCAAGTAGCTAGAAGTATTGTGATGGCATGGCCTCTGTAATGTTACATCTGTCACTTTAACTCCAACACAGCTTTTCATCTGAATACATTAAAGCTTTAGGAATCCACAAATACTTGGCTTCAACCTCAGTGACTTCTGTAGGCCAGTCAAATCACCCGGGATCCTGACCCTTATTTGCACTAGCTAATGTTGTCCCATCACCCTGTACTGCTAGAAGTTTAAGTGTAGATAAGACTACAGTACTGTCTACCCTACATCTCCAGCTGCTCGGTTAGTGAGAGGGGAGGGGACGCTGCCCATTCCCTAGGGGGGAACTGTAGTGAGAGAAATGGAGAGAATTCACTTTTGAACTGTTCAGAATAAATAGCCCAGGCTTCCTTTATTGCATGGAGACCTGGCATAAACTGCACTGCAGAGAGAGCAAGTCGAACCACTGGTACATTTATTTCCAATGGCGCTCTCAGATGTTTGTTAGCCGTGAATAGCTGTTAGAATTAAATTCACCTCCCCAGAGGTGCACACCTTGGCTAATCCAGGCACATGCTGCATCTGTGTCTCAGCGATACCTTCATGGTCAAGGGGAACAAAAGTGGGCTATTCTGAAATGTAACCAATCAGCGTGTCTTATGCTACAGCTGCGTTTGTTACAGGGAAGAAGTATGTCGCTCTGTAGGCAGTGATGTTTCCAGTTCCTTGTAACACTTTCTGCAGCCTCTTCTGACTAACAAACAAGCAGCTTTCTTACCCTCGGTGGCTGCTTCCTGTCTTTCCTTATCAGATCGAAACTCAGCATGAGTAAACGGGTGGATGACACCAAACAGGAGGGGTAGCAAATGGAGTGAACCAAAGGGGTGGGGGGAGACTGGAGTAGTCAGGGCTGCAGGCCATCAGGGGCAGCTAGGTATTAGTAAGTGTAAAGGCCAGCATGCACCAAGGGTATGTCTTCACTCCAGTCTGACTCTGCCTCTTCCTTGGGTGCTGCCATCAATAGCCCCCTCCCTCCACATCCATGCCCCAAACTGTCTCACCGGCATTTGGTGGGGCTTTAAGCCCAGGCTAGGGGTACAGGCTAGAGCTGGTAACCCACTCAGTTTGCAGTGAGGACGCAGGCTGAGTCTCCTCCCATGCCTTCCCACAATTCCACTCTGCACACAGAAGGGCAGACAAGTTCTCTCACAATACACTGGGAAAGAAGCAGAGTGGCTCAGTTTACAGTACAAAGAACCACGGGATATGTGCCCAGACGTCCTAGCGATATGCGAGTGAGTGCAGCTCCCATGAGCTGAGGACACAGGAAGTTGGGCAGGGCTTTTCATTGTGGCTGCGAACACCAGAGTGACACACCTTTACTCTCACAGATCTTGGGAGACAGACCTGTCCTTGCTTACAGACAACCCCCCAACCTAAAGCAAATACTCACCAGCAACCACACATCACTGAACAAAAACACTGACCCAGGAACCTATCCTTGTAACAAAGCCCGATGCCAACTCTGTCCACATATCTATTCAAGTGACACCATCATAGGGCCTAATCACATCAGCCATACCATCAGGGGCTCGTTCACCTGCACATCTACCAATGTGATATATGCCATCATGTGCCAGCAATGCCCCTCTGCCATGTACATTGGCCAAACCGGACAGTCTCTACGCAAAAGAATTAATGGACACAAATCTGACATCAGGAATCATAATACTCAAAAACCAGTGGGAGAACACTTTAACCTGTCTGGCCATTCTATGACAGACCTGCGGGTGGCTATCTTAAAACAGAAAAACTTCAAAAACAGACTCCAACGAGAGACTGCTGAGCTGGAATTGATATGCAAACTAGACACAATCAACTCAGGGTTAAACAGGGATTGGGAATGGCTGAGCCATTACAAACATTGAATCTATCTCCTCTTGTAAGTATTCTCACACTTGCTTCTTATCAAACTGTCTGTACTTGGCTACCTTGATTATCACTTCAAAAGTTTTTTTTCTCTTACTTAATTGGCCTCTCAGAGTTGGTAAGACAACTCCCACCTGTTCATGCTCTCTGTATGTGTGTATATATATCTCCTCGATATATGTTTCACTCAATATGCATCCGAAGAAGTGGGTTGTAGCCCACGAAAGCTTATGCTCTAATAAATTTGTTAGTCTCTAAGGTGCCACAAGTACTCCTGTTCTTTTTGCGGATACAGACTAACACGGCTGCTACTCTGAAACACCTCAGAAGGAAATTGACGGATAGTAAATGGGTCATGTGTAACTCATGCTGGGTTTAAAGCAAGTGTGTGTTATCGCTTCTCTTTAGTGCTTCCCTACTAGTTTTTAAGGTAGCTAAACTTTAAAGCCCTCATTAAACGAAGTCAGTCAGTGTACAGGTTCTCTCATACAGATGGGATAAAAAGATAGACGTGTTAAAATGTTGAGGGCTTTTATTGATTAATAGTCATATTACCACTGCTCAAAAGCCAAAATTGCCATTGTAGACTTTCTATTCAGCACTAGCGGAAGAGTGGCTCACATAAGCTTAACGTCAGGAGGGAGACTTGACACTTTCTGTGCCAAAGCCCCGATTGGGGAATTCACTCGCTGTGCTGAAGCCGCGTCTGACTGAAATGAGGGGAGCACTGGTGCACGAATAGCTCCCCACGCAGGATGGGGCCTTTGTGGCTATCCTGAATACAGCACCCCCCCTTCCCCCCCCCCCCGGCAAAACCAGAAGTAACTATTAAAACCAGCCCCGGAAGGAATATAACAGTTAGCACACTGCTCTCCATGTCTCACCTAAGTGTGAAGGAATGGGGTATAGAGGCGCACCTTAGAAAGCTATTTGTTGGTTATCCGAGGGGAATATGGCTTCCTTTTCTACTTTGATAAATACTGAAGGACTGGGACTTATTTCTGATCAGGGAAGGTTCAATGGAAGAAGACAAATGTATCCAATGTAAAGGGGAGTTGGGAGAGAAATGACAGGCCAACAAGGACTATCTGTGCTGAGTTTTTGGGGGTTGCTGAAACAGGACTTGTCAGAAGGGGTTTCTTTCATGTGTCTGTTACTGTTGAATTGCTGCTGATTCACATCTCGATTGCGTTCCATGTTCCTGTAGCTTTATATTTGCATTTGCGAGCCAAAGTAGGCAATAAAGCACACAGTGGATGGCTGGGGCAGTTCCATGAAGAGAGCTGGGAATGAGAGCTAGCCCTTTAGACTAATGGGGAGGAAACTCATTAGCAACATCTTAAAAGGGGTGTGATCAGAAAAGAGAGTGTTTAAAAATAAATGGCACCTTACAGACTCCTATTCATTGGCCTGCTGTAGTGACACAAGGGTGGGTCTCTTGCTCTTCACACCATACAAACAATGGACACAGCCAGGTCCATATAAATGTGTATTCCAAGCACAACCAAACAAGCCAGGCCTAGCTACATACACAGTACTGCTCTGGCTGATTTCTGGCAGCCTCTAAAACAGAGAGTCAGTAGAATGAGGGCTCACAATAGGAGTTCCCATCCTATTCCTATACACTGCACAGAGGTAAGTTAATACTGCTTTATTTTTGAATTCCAGTTAGCACTGCCCTGCCCGCGTAGCTGTGGGGGAGTAAAGTGCATGCTAGTCTGGCCCGCTCAGGACTGCTTTACCGAGGTCCACCTCGAAGGCAAAATTCTGCCTGCCGTTACAGCTGTCAGCTCCGTTGAGGGCAGCACGGAGCTTGTAAAATCTTTACTGGGGTTGAGGATGCAGTTGCCAGAACACCTCCATCCTGAGTTTCTTATGCTAGGTGGTGGCGAAGGGGAAGGGGAGGGAAAAAAGGATTTTTTGACATGAAAACAGAGTCATTTTGTCATGAAGCCAAGGGGAGAACGATTCACCTCCTACGGTGTCCTTCAGTGTTCCCTTTCAGAGCCTGACTTCACTTCAGATTCCTTCGTGAAGACGAGAGCTAGCGATGGCACTGGGTAACGGTGGAGAAGAAATGATCGTGTCTGACAATGTGCTGCAGAAACAAAGCAATATTAATTTTCAGACAATTGTTGCTATTTATTGTTGCCTCCTGGGGGCGGGGGAGAATATAAGTTAATTAAAATACTTGTTAAGAGCAATGACCATCTAAAATGGCGCACAGATTTTTCTCTATCTCCCGTCAGCATAGTATCGAAGGACAAGAGGAGTTACTTCATCCAAGAGTCCGAATTAAATTTTGGAGCCTATCCCCTCAAACCTTCCCATGATTCATCTCTTACTGCCCCCTCTGCCTGAAGAGGGGGAAAGCTCTGTGCTCCCTCTTTAAGCATGTGAGACTTGGATTACCTTGTACAAGGAGTAATCTGAGGACTGCACTGGGTTTCCTACCCCACATAGGGACCAGTTTTCATATGGTTTTCGATCCGGTGTCTTTTTGCTCCAGCCCTTGTCCCTAGAAGGAATGACTTTGCCCTGGCCTTAGGTTTCCTTTGAGCTCTACACTGGGACTTGACAGAGTGACGGATGGCCTGGAATATGACAGACTTTCTTGGCTCCTTCTTAGTAAAACCCTGGTGTGCGTTGAAATCTGTATATGTTTCTAACAAGAACTGGATAAATTCATGGTGGTTAAGTCCATTAATGGCTATTAGCCAGGATGGGTAAGGAATGGTGTCCCTAGCCTCTGTTTGTCAGAGGGTGGAGATGGATGGCAGGAGAGAGATCACTTGATCATTGCCTGTTAGTTTCACTCCCTCTGGGGCACCTGGCATTGGCCACTGTCGGTAGACAGGATACTGGGCTAGATGGACCTTTGGTCTGACCCGGTATGGCCGTTCTTATGTAAGTGTCTGGCTTGTTTTTGCCTTGGGACAAAATAGTGGACCCTGGAGAGGAAATCAGTCCTACATCTTTGACCGGTCAGTCTTCCTGCCAAATCCCATCAGGCTGGAAAGCCTTCGTGTCCATATCGTCTCTGAGCCCCATTGTGGAGTTATCCAGATTACAGGTAGGTTCACAATTTGTCAGCTTTTATTTCTATCTTAGGGAGATGCAAGTTCAGGACTGATACCAGTAACTGTAAATACTCAAAAGGAAACAAAGGGCGCTCCTACAAGAAATGTATTACTTGTGTGGCAGACCAGACTGGTTGCAATCACACCTCCATGGCTCAAAGTGGCTGGGTGCCAGGAGAAACCCACATGTTTGGTGGGCATCAAAGCTCCTTTGACCGGACATGGATGAGGAGGTATTTTCTGGTTTTGCTTGATATCTCAACTGGTCTGTTTGAGTGACATACCCTCGCTTCAGCTCTTCCCGTTTTGCAGTTTTCCTTTGGTGTAGGTGCAGCAATACCAGGCACACCATTGGTGGGATATCAGTTTGAATAATAGCAGGAGCCCATGCTATTATTTAGGACCTTGGAAACAATTCCTATGAATTGTGTTTGTTCACAGCAAATGGCATTTATTCTGTGCTCAGTTATATTCCTAATATTAATCCTGGCCTTTCTTAGTCAATGTGCACAATCAATTTCTGATAAGTAGCTACAAGCAGAGAATACTCAATGCATGTGCGATTGTATGGTAACTGTACCTTGCAGCGCTCAGACCTACAAACTAAATTAGCCCCTCACTGATTGCTGAGCACAACTTCCACAAGATGGCGCCTTTTTAAAGCAAAAGGCTCATTTCCTCCTAGTGGTTTTTCCAGATGTGTTTTCTCCGAATGTTTCTTGTGTTCTGTACCCGACTATCAGCGTTTTGGGTAACAAAGTTGCTTTACACTGGAAAAACAAAAGCCCAATTCTAAGGCAGTTTAGAATAATTTTATGTTTTAGGATTGAGGTAGCCTAGCCTGCTCTTTGGTATCTATCCAGACCAGATCCACTGTGTGCCGTATATAATAGGAATTATCTCCATCCTCTTCAAAAAGGTTTGACCTTCTGCTTGTCAGCTCCTTAAGAGCCATGTACTGTCCTCTCTGTGTCAGCCATTCCAGGCGTTGTGTGCAGGAATCAAGGACGGTACGTAGCCCCAGAGGTGATTCCCTGACTTGTTACAACAGCTAAATTATCATGAAAATTAAGCAGCCAAGACAAAAAATCCGCTCCCCCAGCATGATGGTGAGAATGAGATTTGACTTGGGTCTCGGAAACAAGTGACCCTGCTGAATTGAATTTCGCATGCTGTGTTAGTGTCAAATGAGCGAGTGGAAAGGTCCATTCTGAATTGACTTGTAATTTGTCTAGTGTTTAAAACAAAGCCACACCTATTTTGCACAGCACCATGGTCTGAAACTTAAAATGGCAGCAGGCTTCTCTCCACCATATCAGATAGATGATATATCTGTGCATGCGACTCCCAAACAACCAACATTTAAAAAAATGTTTAAATGGGACTTTCTGCCAGCTTCCAGACAAACACTAGCCCTTGTGTATCAAACAATCCCCTCGAACCTTGCAACTCACAGTTCGCCGGCATTGATTTATGCAAGCGTGGCAATAAAGTAAGTTTCATGTGATGAAATAATTAAATTACGGTGACATCAAGATGACCAGGTATGATTTCAAACAGGAAAGTTGGTGGCCAGATCGGACACTGAGGCCAAGATCTTTGAAGGCATTCAGGGGCCCAACTCCCATTGAAATACCTTTGAGGATGTAGGCCCGTGTGTGTGAAATGCAAAGGGCCTTCCCAGGTAGGAGTGGGGCAGGAAATACTCAGAGATAATCTCATCTAATCCCCAAAGTGCAGATTGGATGCACCTGAAAGTAATGCAGAGGAGAATGAATGGGAAACCAGGCCCTGCCAGCACAGGTAGTATTAATTGATGGAAGCATGAAAACAAGGTGGATTGGTTTAAATAAGCAATTTAAATAAGGATTTAAATCACCAAGTGGAAAACCTCAATTGAAATAATTCATTTTAATTAGGGCTGTCGATTAATCGCAGTTAACTCACACAATTAACTCAAAAATTAATCCCGATTAAAAAAATTAATCCTGATTAATCACAGTTTTAATCACACTGTTCACCAGTAGAATACTATTTGAAATTTATTACATATTTTTGGATGTTTTTCTACATTTTCAAATATATTGATTTCTATTACAACACAGAATACAAAGTGTACAGTGCTCACTTTATATTATTTTTATTACAAATATTTGCACTGCAAAAATGATAAAAGAAATAGTATTTTTCAATTCACCTCATACAAGTACTGTAATGCAGTCTCTTTATCATGAAAATGCAACTTACAAATATCGATTTTTTTGTTTGTTACATAACTACACTCAAAAACAAAACAATGCAAAACTTTAGAGCCTACAAGTCCACTCAGTCCTACTTTTTGTTCAGCCAATCGCTAAGACAAACACGTTTGTTTCCATTTATGGGAAATAATCCTGCCCTCTTCTTAGGCCTGGTCCACACTAACCCCCCACTTCGGACTAAGGTACGCAAATTCAGCTACGTTAATAACGTAGCTGAATTCGAAGTACCTTAGTCCGAACTTACCGCGGGTCCAGACACGGCAGGCAGGCTCCCCCGTCGATGCCGCATACTCCTCTCGCCGAGCTGGAGTACCGGCGTCGAGGCGAGCACTTCCGGGATCGATCCCAGAAGATCGATTGCCAGCCGCCGAACCAGGAAGTAAGTGTAGACGTACCCTTATTTACAATGTCACCAGAAAGTGAGAACAGGCGTTCGCATGGCACTTTTGTAGCCAGCATTGCAAGATATCTATGTGCCAGTTATGCTAAACATTTGTATGCCCCTTCATGCTTCGGACACCATTCCAGAGGACCTGCTTCCATGCTGATGACGCTCATTAAAAAAAAATGTGTTAATGAAATTTGTGAATGAACTCCTTGGGGGAGAATTGTATGTCTCCTGTTCTGTTTTACCCACATTCTGCCATATATTTTGTGTTATAGCAGTCTCGGATGATGACCCAGCACATGTTGTTCGTTTTAAGAACACTTTCACTGCAGATTTCACAAAACGCAAAGAAGGTACCAATGTGAGATTTCTAAAGATAGCTACAGCACTCGACCCAAGGTTTAAGAATGTGAAGTGCCTTCCAAAATCTGAGAGGGACGAGGTGTGGAGCATGCTTTCAGATATCTTAAAAGAGCAACACTCCGATGCGGAAACTACAGAACCCAAACCACCAAAAAAGAAAATCAACCTTCTGCTGGTGGCATCTGACTCAGGTGATGAAAATGAACATGTGTCAGTCCACACTGCTTTGGATAGTTATCGAGCAGAATCCATCATCAGCATGGACGCATGTCCTGTGGAATGGTGGTTGAAGCATGAAGGGACATATGAATCTTTAGCACATCTGGTATGTAAATATCTTGCGCTGCCGGCTACAACACTGCCATGGAAATGCCTGTTCTCACTTTTAGGTGACATTGTGAACAAGAAGCAGGCAGCATTATCTCCTGAAAATGTAAACTAACTTGTTTGTCTGAATGATTGGCTGAACAAGAAATAGGACTTGAGTGGACTTGTAGGTTATAAAGTTTTACATTGTTTTATTTTTGAGTGCAGTTATTTTTTGTACATAATTCTACATTTGTAAGTTCAGCTTTCATGATAAAGAGATTGCACTACAGTACCTGTATTAGGTGAATTGAAAAATATTTCTTTTGTTTTTTTACAATGCAAGTATTTGTAATCAAAAATAAAATATAAAATGAGCACTTTTTATACTTTGTATTCTGTGTTGTAATTGAAATCAATATATTTGAAAATGTAGAAAACATCCAAAAATATTTAAATAAATGGTATTCTATTTAACAGCGCAATTAATCATGCAAGTAATTGCTATTATTTTTTAATTGCGTTATTAATCATAATTAATTTTTTAATCACTTGATAGCCCTAATTTTAATCAACTTTTCTATTTGTACTTCACTTATTTTCTAAAAAAAGGTGCACTCTCCTTGGGTTAATATAAGCATTGAAACATTGATTTGGAATTAAATAGAGCTTTTACACTACAGTTGATACATGTTTTTGCTACCTAGGAAGGTACACTATAACTATGTATATTTCTTTAAGCAAATATATAACTTTATATATTCAGATTCTTATTAATTGTACATTTGAGGATGTTAGAAAATGGTGAATGATATATTGCTTATTTACTAGATCAGTGTTTCCCAAACTTGGGACGCTGCTTGTGTAGGGAAAACCCCTGGCAGACCGGGCCGGTTTGTTTACCTGCTCCATCCGCAGGTCCGTCTGATCGCGGCTCCCACTGACCGCGGATCGCTGCTCCGGGCCAATGGGGGCTGCTGGAAGCGGCGCGGGCCGAGGGACAGACTGGCCGCCGCTTTTCCAGCAGCTCCCATTGGCCCTGAGCAGCGAACCGCAGCCAGTGGGAGCCGAGATTGGCCGGACCTGTGGACGGGGCAGGTAAACAAACCGGTCCGGCCCGCTAGGGGCTTTCCCTACACAAGCGGCGTCCCAAGTTTGGGAAATATTGCACTAGATAATTAACTTTTTGCTCAAGTTGCATTGGGATGGTAACTGGAATTTAATTGAGCACAAAACAGCAGATACAATTTATTTTTATTAAACAAAACAACCCTAAATGTTTTGGATACATAAACTTCTCTTATCAAAACGTTTCACGTTTACAGCTAAACAATTTAGTAAACAGAGGAATTTACTGTAGTCAGTGAATTAAACTGATTATTTCAGGTCAGCCCGGGAAAATTTTCAAATATGCCTAATTGTGAAATCTTAAGTTCCTACTCGCTAAGTCTCTTGAAAAATGAAACAACAGTCTCCTAAATTCCTTAGGCTGCCTTTCAAACTTTTAAAAGTAGGAGATCTTGTCCCCTCCTCCTCATTTTTATTCACAGACTGGAAGAGAGAGACACGTTTTCCTCTTTTTCAACTCCCAATCGATTTGCCGCCTTTGAATGAATTAGTCCAAATGAAGTAAATATTCCTTCTGTGCCTGCAGAACAGGCTACTGCTGTCCAAAAGTGGTTTAGCTCTTCAACGGCTTCTGGTTCCAGGTCCTTAGCTAGTGACTTCCCCCAGGTTCAGTGGTGTCACTTGCTTGAAAACATGTACTGCTCGAATGGTCCCCTCCCGCCCTGAAAGTTGTTATGGTTGGCACAAGCGGCTGGTGATTATTAGATGCCCAGGTCATAGCAGCAGCATCTTCAGCAGCTCGGCATCTACCCTGGTACTTTGCTTGATCCGGCCGCCTCTTTCCTGCCTGCAATTTAACTGTGCTGTTGGGTACTTCTTTTGTCAAGGTCCCTTGAAGTTCTTGCCAAATTTCAGTAGCATCAGCAACCCAGCAGGGATCTTCCCGCCGTTTGTCCAAGGCTCTGGAAGCAGGTTTCGGCGTATTCAGCATATCGTCTACATTGCTCTCCAGTCCAGTGCTGAGTACTTTGGCTGGGGTAGTTTCATCTGTTTGGTCACAATTTTCTTCACAAACTGTCATCAGAATAGGCCAGCTCTGAACACACAGCTCAGAACAGTCAACCACTGAATTCCACTGTACATCCTGGGGGAGAATGTCTGGCTCCGCCTCCTCCCTTCAGTGAGGCTGAAGCAGAGTGGTCGTCATGTAAGTATTTTGCAATGTCCGCACATTGTTTTTTATTCCTGGAGTTGTACTTGAGTCTTCGGCTGAAAGATGCATCAAATGAGCACTAGACCCGTATATTACAAGCTTTAGGTTCCTTTCATTCTCGTCTTGTAGATTTCTTCTCATCTTTGCTACATTTGCAGCATTATCAGTGACAAAGTTACCCACCTGACACTTGAATTTTTGCTCACAGTTTGCTACAGCTTTTACTGCTACTTTTAAGTACTCTGCGGTACGGGCATTTCCTGATGTATCAGTTGTTTCTGTAAGACAAACACCCCACTTTCTGTTGTCACACCAGCACGTATTGCTGGATCGTTGTGTACATTGCTCCACCCATTATTCTCAGATTAACGAATTTCCCGTCAATGTTTTTTGCACACTGCTCATTTTCCTTCTTATACCCTGTATCCATCAACTTTGCAGCAATGTCTGCTCTGCTGGGTGGACAGTAGCCTGGTCATAATGACGGAACCTGTCAATGAAATGTTCTGAACAAGATGAAAGGGAGAATTTTTTGCATAAATGAACTGAACAGCCTTTTCATCGATGGAATCTGCCTGGAATTGACTGGTCCTGGTTACGAACTCAGCCATGGTTTGATTGGATGATGAAGAAAGTTTTATTTTATTATTATTTTTATTTTTTTTGGATACAGGTAATTTACTGTCTGACATGTTTAGTGGCAGCACTGCTGATGTTGCAGATGATGGACGTTCACAACCTCTTACGTCTAAGCTGGGCACTGAAACAAAATCATAAAAACAAATCACTCTCACTCACTGAGCATTACTCTGCGCTGCTTTAAAAAATGGGATTGTAAATGGAAGATTCCTCCTACTACAGCCGTTTGTAGCACTGTTTAAATAATATAATTTATTCTAAACCCAGTTCTACAGGGGAAATAATTAATAAATCGTCAGGATGATCAAAATCTATTTAAACCCTTATTTCTAGCAACGTACCAAAGAGTTTGAAAAAGAAATTTTTAAATGTTAAAATTCGTAAATGCCTGATACAATTTTACTTTTAAACAGGACGTCTTCACCTAGGATGTTCGATTATATTGAGCAATAAAAAAAAAAACATTCCAGAAGTCCAGCAGTAACAATAAATACTCCCACAACAAACTAACAGACCAGTAATATTTTGAACACTAACATTTTGAAATTCATAAGTAATCCACTAAAAACAAAAATTCTGACCATAATCGAAGTTATCATCAGAGCATAGTAAGGACGTGGTAGGCAGTCCATAAGAATGGAGCAAAAATAAGTTTACTAACCAGTTGATCCAGGTTGTTCAGACATGTCCACATCATCCTCTTCGAAGTCATTGCCATCTGGGGAGTGATATAAAATTATTCTACTTAACTGCCAGGGGGCAAATTTGTCACGTACACATGGGAGAAAGAAGAAGGACAAAATGCAGGGTCAGCTATAGGTAGTCAGGTAGTTCCTTCAAGAGGAAATGTAGCCAAACTCCAAACCTGGAGACAATGGACCTTTCTGTGCCTGCGTCCCGTAGATAGCTAACCGCTTAGTTTGCAAAATAAGCAAGGAGGAGGGGGCAAATAGATGAACAATAAGGGGTCATAAGAGGGGCAGATACATGTAGCTTGCTAATTATGTATGGTAATGATGGCAAATTTTGGCCAATCACAGAGCGATAGATTATCATAAGCAACTGCATATAATGCTTTGGTGTAAGTGTTTTCTTTGTTCTTGCTGACTTATGAGCTCGAACCCAGTTGCAATTGAAATAAACGGATCGCTCCTCCTGGGGCTCCTTGCTTGATTAGCTGTGTCCGTCTCTCCTTATTCCTCAGCTGGAACGGACAGAAATTTCTATGACAGGAGCATTTTCCATAATGCTGTTTCATTCCGAGAGCCTGGCCTTACATCTCCTAGTCGCACTGTTTACATTTGGCACCTGTTCCCTTTTCACCCAGAAGTACAGGAATTGCTTGAAAATGTTCCCAGACAGGGTCTCTTTATGACCTGCAGCCATGGCAGGTTTTCTCCAGTTGCCAGGTGTTGAAATCAGCACTAGGGGCTGCACAGAGCTCAGGTAGGGAGAAGCTATAAAATAGGTGTATGAGCCCACCCAGGTGGGCTCATGGGATGATCTAATGAGAGAGAGGCTGGTGTCTCCTTTGCCAGTTTCTTGCACCTAGGAGCACATCCCCTGAGTTCCCCACAGGATCAAGCCCTTACTATGGTCCATGATCCGTAGAGCCATATTTACAAAGGTTGACCTCCAAAGTTAGATGTGTTCCCCCTGATTCTCTCTCTCTAGAAAAGCCGCCTTTAGCTCAGTTTTTGATACAGTCTCATGGATCCAGCATACTTTTTTTTTTAAATTTTGTAAGAGATTATAAGAAGTTTAGGTGTTGGTGTATTAACTATTCAATTCAGATATTTAAACAGTTTTATTTTTAAAAAGAGAAACTTACTATAATTTAAATAACAATAAAAAACCTTTCTTTCCCCAAAAAACAAAAAAAAAACCCCATAGATTTTTGTCCACCTTGCATGTTTGCAATCTGTACCCAAAGAAGCAGGTGAGGTCTCATTGAAAACAATACACAGCACTTCTGTACAGCCCTCTTCACACAGAGATCTGGAAGGGCATTGTAAAGGTGGGTAAGACTTTACAGGTGGAGAAACTGAGGCACGGAGGAGTTAAGTGACTTGCCCAAGCTCAAACCGTGAGTTAGCGGCAGACCCAGGAACACAACCATGGTCTCTGGTCCATTCCCCGGTCCATGTGTCCTCTACAGTCAGGGATCCGTTGTAGAGCAGGGGCAGGGCGAGTAGCTAAAATCACTGGAGAACTTTTTCCGGAAGAAAAGAGCGCACGGCTGGAAGGATCTGTCTTTGGCAGACGGAGAGCAGTGTATAAATCAGACCCATAGATAATCTCAGGGGTCTGCTACCCGACAGAATGGGCGTTGGATCCAGCTGAACCTGTGAGCCTTGTCCCAAGAACAAGCAAAACCCACCCTTTGCTTCCAGTTTCAGTTGTAGGGTTCTGGCCTCTGGGGCTCGGGTGGAAAATGAAACTGAAAGTGCTGATTTCAGGTGGATTCACACTGCTGACGGTCTGAAGTGCTTCTTCCCCCTGCAAAATGAGTTAAAAATAGTTACCAAACATCTCACCCAGCTAAACAATAAACAGGCATATAAAGGGCAGATGTCCAGCACGGGGAGCAGGGGTGCGCATTCTTTACACTACCGCCCAGAAGCACCAGCAAAGTGCATTCGGCACTTGGATGTCCTGCTAAGGAGCTGAGGACGGGATTATAATATTGCCCGGTCAAGCTCCCTTTTCAGGGACGACTCCTTTTGGATCTGCGAGTGAGTGGGTAGTTTTGCCAACCCAAAAGAAAGGCCCATTGATTGGCATGTAGAGGGAACAGTTCTGGGGGGAGGACGGCTGAACTGAGTAGTACGTTTGCCAGCTATCTGGCAAGCAGATGTTCCAGAGACTCTTAAATCACGTAATCTGGGTGACTCAGCTATTCGTCAGCGGCCCTGGGTGCTGGCCAGATGTCCTGTGCTGCTCCTGTCACTGCTTCTGGGAGGATATTAGGGGAAGAAAAACGGCACGAGTCCAAACCCCAAACTCCATACATGGAAATCCCCTTTGGAGATAGCACGGGGGACAGAGCCAGAGGCTCCCCGTTTTGCTGCTGCAGTAGTTGTAGCAGCGGGATGCAGGGGCACCGGGAGCAGGGACCCAGGCCTCCCTGACCGGAGCTGGAAATTTGGCCTGGCTGCTCCTCCATCATGCTGGAGGGGAGGCCGGGCCAAATTTGAGTGGTGCTGCAACCTGTGCGCCGACTTGCCCCCCTCGCCTTTGCACCCCCAGCCCCTGGCAAGAAGCAGAGCAGGGCACACCAGGAACCCCAGCCCCGGGGAGGATGGGAGGACTGGATCTGGTTCTTGGAGCTTCCTGGGGAAGTGGGGAGACAGGAGGAGGATGGGGTCTGGGGCTCCCAGAGTGGCTGGCCCCTGGTGGGGATGGTGCCCTTCATCCTCCCTGGATAAGAGCTCAGGGGAGGGAGCGTGTGTGGGGCTGGGCTCCGAGGCAGCATGAGGGAGCTCAGTGCTGGATATGGGGAATAGCAGAGGGGAGCTCAGGGCAGGTGTGGGGGGGTTGAGTTCAGGGGCTAGAGCCCCGGGTTCCCCCCCTCAGGAGAATGCTGGTGGCGCCCCCCGAGGGTTGGGCCAGCATAGCAGGGGATTGGCAGCGCAGATCACCCCCAGCGGCAGACGTAGGTGTACAGGACACGGGCTTGCTATGGGAAGGCCGTGTCTGCTGGTCAGGGCTGGGAGGAGGTGTGATCCCTGAGTGCTAGAGCGCCTGGTGCCGTGCAGACGCAGCGATACCAGCTACGCTATGCTTTTCCGATGGAGCAGGCTAGGCTGGGAAAAGCTTCACCCGAGGAGCGCTAGGTCTGAGCTCGCCTTGTCTACACAGCCTGTGTTTGCAGCAGGCGGCCAGGGCAGGCGCTTGTCGAGAAGCAGCTCCCCGTTGCGGCTGCTGGGTGGTCCATTCGATTCCAGCCCTGCGTGACAGAGACTTTCTGACATTTCTGAGCTCCGGGCTTTCAAGCCCCCCACTCAGGGAGCCCTGGTGGGGTGCAGGAGGGATATGGTTTTATTCACTCGTCAGCGTCACTCAGCCAGGCCTGCGACTGGACTGGGGAGCCCTGGAAGCCAGGGGATCTGCTGGCTCAGGCGGGGCGGGGGGGCCGGGGGGCCGCAGAGCTGGTCTGGTTTCAATGTGCAGCCCTCAGTGCCCCTCTGTCCTTGTTCAACAGGGATGGATCTGCTGTGCTCAGACACGGCCAGTGCCGCTGGTGGTCATCTCCGCGCCCATGGATTCCCCCTGCTGCCAGCATCGTGGTTGTGTCGCTTCTGGCTGCTGTTGGTTTAATGGCTGCGCAGGGGACTCGGCTTCTCCGGCTGCTGAGGAGCCCAGCCCAGGCCTCACTCCAGCCGTTACTCAGTCCCTCGGCCCTGCGGCCTCCGGTGAGTAACCAGCAGGCAGGGCTGGCCTACACGCGGTGAGTCAGTGCCAGGGTCCGACTCCAGGATTCCTGACTCCTCGCTCCAGCCGGCAGAAGAGAACTGAAAAGCAATTCACATTGAAAGCTGAGAGAGAGGTGGGACTAAAATCGGATTCTCCTCAGCCTCCTCTATGAGCAGTCCAGGCATGGGGACTTCTCTGCTGTCACCCCTTTCTCAGTGGTCAGCGCTCAGCCTGTCTCAGGGCCCTCAGTAACTTCCATTCCCAGGCCAGGCCTGGCTCTCTGCTGCTCCTGCTACAAACTGCTGCCACCCCCCTGGCCCCCCTCCCCACCATGCGCTACCCGTTGCTTTCGTTAGAAGTTCATCGGACTCTGAATAGTTCCCAAACAAGAGCAGCCAGCCTGCCTGCCCGCATCACCGTCCGCTTGCTCCGTCTTCCCACGTCCACTGCAAACCCTGGGGAATGGCACGCTGACCTATGGACCTCTGCCCGGCTATCACCGCAACAGGTCAGACACCATGTGCCCATGCAGGGTCGGAGGGTGTTCATGGCTGACACGTGCCCGCACAATGTTCTGACATCGCCCCCAGGTTATTCTCAGCACTGGAGCGCTGCTCCCATCTGTGCATATCCATCCCTAATGGTTTGTGTGTTTAAAACGGCGTCTGTCACGGAGGGAAGCTGCACTCCAAGTGGGCTGAGCCAAGTCTAATGATTTATACATCACACCTACCTCCGCTAGCGACCCGAACAGCCTGAATCAGGAGCCAAGGCAAACCGCGTTCATTTTGTCCACGGCAGCACATTTGTTCTATGTCAGTGGAGTTTTGCCTTGAATGTATTTGTACGTAAATCCAGTGCAGACCGCAGCAGATCCTTCTTCCTTGTCTTGGCCAACAGCTGAGTTTTGCTGTCTGGTTGGGAAGGGGAGTCATTCAGAAATTGGATTGACTTGTACCTGCTCACACTCTGCTCCATTCAGTGGCTAGCTGAACTATGGGGTTTCTGTCCCTCTTCAGTTGACACTTTAACCCCTCACTCCCTGAGCTGTATCGACCTGTCTCCTCTCACATCACTGACTGTCTGGAGTCATATAATGGCCCAGATCCTGAAGTCAGCAGGAGCTGAGAGTACTTGGCACCATGCAGGGTCCCAAGAAGCAGGTTCTGTTCCCAGCTCCACCATGCCAGTCAGCATTCCTTTGGCAAGAATCGAAGGGCCCATGGGGCTGTACTACTTCGGGTCAGGGCTGGGGGCATTGCTGTGGGAGTAAGAAGCAGCTATGACATATATAATGTACAGTGTTAGTACAAACCCACTGTTAGTATCTATGCAGCATCTTGGCGAGTTTCCCTGAACTTAGCGCCTTCCTGCTATGGTGCAAGGAGAGATACAGCAGGATGTTGTTAGCAGTGTTACAGAAATGTGACATGAAACCAGACAAAATCTTCTTCCAGTGTGAACAGTGGGTTTTAAAGAATAGCTTGTAAGGACTGGACACAGCAAGTTACCTGGTTACAACCTGAATAAAGCTCGTTAATTGTATGAACCACTGGGCCGAATCCTAGAATACCCGATTCAGGATTTGTCACATGGAACAGAACCGATGGCCCTCATACCTGGCAATGGCTTATGCCGGATTCTACAGGAAGGTGAAAAACCCAGAGAGCATCTTGGTAGGTTTGTTATGATGAACTACTGTTGTTGTTATTTCCATAGCAAGGTATGGGTAGGAGGCACTTTACAAAGGGATCTAGAACAATACCGAGAATGTAACACCCAGTTCTTACCGATAGTCTCTCTTTCCCTTCGTCGGCATCGCTCGCTTTATCTATTTATTTGTATGACAGTAGCTCTGCGAGCTCCTAGCTGAGCCTGGGCGCTCCCTGCGCCTGGTGATACACATACACATCATGAGAGACAGCTCCGGCATTCAGCAGAGCTTTCAGACTAAATGGACAAAAGGGGGGAGAGGACACAGGTCCAAAGAGGTGAAATGACTTGCCCAAGGTTACCTAGCAGGTCAGTGGCAGAGCCAGGTCTCTTCAGTCCCAGTCCAATGCTCTCTCCTCCTGTCATGCCTAGGGGTCCCTCCCGTCGCTGACAGGACCATGAGGGTTTCCCCGTGGTAACTCTCAGGGCCTCACAGCACATATGCTGCATTTGGTGCTAGCAAGGTGACTGGAAGGGATGGTTTCCTTTGGGCGCCATCCCTCTCCCGTTTGGCTGATGCTCATTCCTCCGCAAGCGGCAAGACAGTGAAAACCCCAGAGCAAGGATGTTTCGTGGTTTTCTTTATTCCATCTGAGCATTTCTCATAGCTGCCTTCACAACTGACCCCACATTCACGCCATCAGTGATTCAGCAAGGTGCATTATGGGGAATATTAGTCATGGGACTTGTCCCAAATGGCCAGGAGAGCCAGGGTCCCCTGTAATCATGCCCATACCTCTCGGATCATGACGACTTACTAGCATCATCTAGTGGGACTGTGCCACTGTTGCTTTAAAGCCAAAGAAATCTTATGGGTTGTAAAGATTTTTCTTCCTACTGCAAGCAGGTGCAATGCTGCTCCCTGGTGCTTATGGGTATAAATGCGGAAAATGCCCTGGAATGAGGGGACATGCAGGCAAGTGTCTGGGGGAGTCAGCTCCGAGGCCTGAAATGTTAATATGAACCATTTCACAGCTGATCATTGGAGCCAAAGCAGCCGGCTGGTATTTGTGGGGGGGGGCGGGTCCTGAATCCTGGAGCCAGGTTGTCTCACAGAACTGTGATCCGCAACTAACCTTTAAGCAAACGTGGTGTAAGGTGCAAGTTAGAAACAAAACCCCAGAGCAAGGATGTTTCGTGGTTTTCTTTATTCCATCTGAGCATTTCTCAAGGCTCCAGTGAGAGAGATTCTTCTGTCTGGCTGCTTCATACAAATCTGTCCAGAAGATATTGTCTTATCCCTCCGCTTTGTTCACAGAAACAGCAAGAATGGGTCTGATTCCATACAGGCTACAGGACTGGTTTTTTAGGCTGGAATTTAACAATTTAAGAATTGGGTTAGAATGAAGAATGAAGTTATTACCACCAGACAGCTAATACGAGCAGTACAGATCTGCTTCTTCTGACTTTACTACGTGAAATTTGGATGATTTTAAAGCCATTGCATTTCTCAAACAACTAATGAAAAATCTCTGCTTTTGCCAGACCCACTCTTGTTTGCTTCAGTTTAAATTCTGAGTGGCTCCATTGAAACCGGTCCCTTGGATGTTCTTCATAATAATTTCACATTAATTTACAAAAAGCAATTACAGGTTGCTATTTAGAAGAGGCGGCTGTCAGGATCTCTGCTTACTGTATTTGTGTTTCTCCCTAGGCATTGCATTCCTTTGCTGCCAGACCTCCCTCCAAAGAGAAGTCTGCATCTGTGTAACAGTGGCTGCAGCCTTCTCCATCCAGCTGAGAGTGAAATTGTGTGTGAAAGAGGAGTCAGGGTACCCTGTCTGGCACACAGCGCAGATTACCAAGACTCCTGCACTTGCTGGCAGCTCAGCTGTGTGCTCAAAGATGCTGCATCTGAAAGTCCAGTTCTTGGATGACTCCCAGAAGATCTTTGTAGTGGATGTAAGTGGCTATCATATTATTGTTTTGTTCTAATTACTGAAGTCATTGCTGCACCAAAGGATTACATAACCCTCAGATGGTCTCTGAGAGCTTCTGGTTTTCAGCTTTGGAAAAAGGAGCATGTAGCGTTGTCCTCCTTGTATGTGTCAGTGCTAACGAGCGCAAGCTGGGCTCTGTCATTTGCATCCCATTTTTAAAAAGTGGGGGAGATGGGTTTTACTCATCTGGTGTCATCAGTTTGAAATCAGCCGGGATGGGGTGTATTTTTGACAAGTGTGACAGTCGTTTGTCTGGATGCCAACATAAGCATCGGCCAGGAAGAAAAGTCTGGGTCCAGGACAAACATAACATATTTAACCAAATTACCCATGGGGGGGAAGATCTGTATGCTTGTCTTCATGGAGACTAGGCTGATGAGAAAAAAGAATGGAATTACACTAAGGAGATCAGAAGCAAAGAAAATCATTGACTCTTATTTACTGTATAACAGTACCTGGGGAAAAAACCTCTATAGTTATTAACTATGCACAATTAATAAATATTAACCTTGACTATTAACCTGTAAAATCTGCGCTAAAATATTAGCCTTTAATTTCTACATCGTTACAGCTTTGTGTGTAGCTAAATGCAAAGTGATATTACTGTCTACATCTCTTTCTAGGAGTGACTGAATATACTGTAGATTAGCATGCTACGGTCACATTCAAATAACATTTAACCAGATCGATTTCAGTACTTAGTTCTCTCTCTCCAGGGACCATGTTATTTTATATAAAGTTATTTTATTCAAATTATAATACATTTCCTAGGAAATATTTTATAACATAGCCTGAGAGAACTTGGATTCAGTTTCAGTTGTAGTTTGGTTTCTTTGCAATTGCATTTTTGAATACAGTAATTCCGTACTCTGAATAAGTAGGAAGAATGTTTTTTTTTAACTTTTATTTAATTACATGAATGTAGCAGAGGTTTGGAGTCATCTGGCAAATGAGGTGTTTTTAAACATGCTGAGTTTTATCACGATGAGATCGGTGTGTGGGGGTGAGAGTTGAATGAATGTTGCTAATACTATATTGGTGCAGTTTGTCCATCTCTGTGTCCTTATTTGCACAAGACATTTATAGCACGATCGCCCTGCATGACATGTTATTGCAGCAAATAGCCTCCATTAGAGCAACTCCAAGCCATTTCCTTCTTTTTTTTTCTACATGGAACAGTATTGGAAACCCCTTTTAGGCATTTGCTGCATTTGCTGCTCTATGGTTACGATAAATGAGGAGTTGAATTAGTGACTTCTCCAGAATAAAAAGACTGCTCTAGGCTAAGCTTTGAAGAGATATTTCAAGCAACTCAAACGTGACTCTTCCTAAACCCTTACTGACTTTGGAAAGCTCTCTCGAACGTAGAGTGCTTTAGTGTAATGGGAGGAAGAAATACAAAAGAGACCAAATACAAGGGCCTGGTTTCCCACTGTCTGGTACCTTGGGTAATCATTTGCACCTGTCCCCCATGGACATAAATACCACTGGTGGGACTGGACAGGTCAGAGCTGATGTTCCATACACCCACTTTGCACCAGAGTAAATAGCTACACAAGGGAGCCAGCCGGTGGAGAATTGTGTCTCTTTTTGGGACATTGAGACCTTAAACAGCTAGGGCAAATGTTTCAGCTGCTAGCAACCCCCCTCGCCCCCAGCAGCTAACATTTACTTCAAGCTCCGGAGAAACTTTACAAATGCTGCGTTGTCTCATTTCAGAGGGGCACATGCAACAGACTCAGGGTTAGCAGCCAGGTGTGTCCTTTATCAGAGGTGAAGGAAGCAGTGTCTGAATCTGCAAACCAGGGGCTGCCACATTTTACCTCCTACCAGCATGCTTGTAGGGCTCCTTGGGTTCCTTCTAGCAGCAAAACCCCTTGGGGGTGAAGAGATCCTGTGGCTGCGGCATGGCTCCTCCCTCTCCCTTGCCCCAACCCCAGAAGCAGCCGGGCCGCTAGGCTGGGGGTCTGTGACACTCCCACCCAGAACATCAGAGCACGTGTCCCTTTGCAGACCCTCCAGCAATCCTTTCCCCTTCTATCTCCAGGGAAGCTGTGAGGCCATTGGCTTCCCCCCAGGGCTATGAAACGTGAGTCCCACCAGTTACTGCTGCAGTGGGGGAGTTAGTCATGCTCCCACCAGCGTTAGCCTCCACTGCGGCATTTTGCTGCTTGTGTAAAGGGAACAGTCTGCATCTGTTGGCTGCGCCCTTGGTCCAGTACCTGCTTGCTCTGAGGGCCTCGCTCTGACCCATGGTAAAAGACCTGTAAGTGATGAGGGAAGCAGCAGGGCTCCTCTCTGCATGCTCCCTCCTTGCTCTCTTCCATGCATGCTCCCCACTCCGGTCCTGGCTTCTTTTCCCCCGATCTGACAGCAGAGCAGAGCACAGAGCCCGTAGAAACTGGCAATGAAAGAGACCTGGCCCTGTTCATTTCCCCAGGGGCAGGCCCAGAGCCAAGCCCAGTGCTTTTCCCAGAGGCGAGGCACCCACCATTCCCCGAAGAGACGACTTCATGTTCTAACAGATCGCGCCGTTCAGAAATGTCTAGCCATATTCCTAGTCGGTCTGTGTTGGCAGCACTACTTTCCAAGTATCACCCTTCGCTTGTTGCTCCCTAGACACATGACTTTCCGTTTGGTTACAGTAGGCTGGCGTTCTCTGTCCCGGTTTCTAATCTCTCTCAGCCCCTCTGTACCAGTTTTGTGCCCTCCCTGAAGTTCACAATACCTCCCAGTTTGGGATCTGCTGAGACCGTAATGAATGTGCCACCTATTCTATCGTCCGTGCCATCCCTAATTTTGTTAGGCTCCTTAATAGTGATCAGTGTCGCTGCACGGTTAAAATCTTCCATAGGGAAGATTGCTAAGCCAGTGAACACGGCCCTTCTGTTACAATCCATTCTGAGAGCCCAGTTACGGCCCTGAGACCCAGTGGAGGAGCATTCTCAGCACCAGCATGTCTTTGCATTTTCCCCAGCCGAGCCCTGCCAGTGCTAGCTGAGTAGAAGGGCTCAGCCTGGCCCTACACTCTGGACCCTGCAGTACTACCCACAGTGTTTGTAACCTCCTTGAACTCCGGGGCTGCTTCCTATGCGGTGGCACGGGAACTCCTGTGCCTTCTCGCCCCGATGCCTATGCGTGGGACAGACGTCATTTGGCTTCTTGCACTGCGTGGGATATTGCAAAGCTATTAGCAGTGCAGCAACATCCTTTCTTTCCCCTTTCCCTGCGTGTCTGAATGAGCTATCCAGCACGTGGTCCCTTATATAATGTCATTCAGGACATTCTTCCGATCGCTGGGAATAGTTTGAACAAAGCAGGACGAGTGGACTCCAGCAGCATTTTGAGACTGTCCGAGAGCAGGGCAGCAATGGCGAGAAAACGGCTTTGTTGCTTTCTGCTCCGCACAAAGGCTGAACATTTGCAGAGCTTGCTTCTTTGCAAGTATAATTTGCTACAGGGCAAGATTTGTCTAAAACCCAGCAAACCTAATTGCCAGGCAGAGCCAGCAAAGGGCACAAATTTGACTGCATCCTCCTGTCCTTTATCGTGAGTCAAGGCAGGAATGTACTGAATTTAACAGAGCTGATTGCCCTGCATTTGCGAGTCGATGCAAGCGCATGTGGACAGGGGGATCCAGCGTATTTGGATTTGCAGAAAACCTTTGCCAAGGTCCCTCACCAAAGGCTCTTAAGCAAAGTAGGCACTCCTGGGATAAGAGGGAAGGTCCCCTCATGGACTGGTAACTGGTTAAAAGACAGGAAACAAAGAGTAGGAATAAATGGCCAGTTTTCAGAATGGAGAGAGGTAAATAGTGGTGTCCCCCAGGGGGCCTGTACTGGGACCAGTCCTATTCAACATATTCATAAATGATCTGGAAAAAGGAGTAAACAGTGAGGTGACAAAGTTTGCAGATGGTACAAAACTACTTAAGATAGTTAGGTCCTAAGGAGACTGCGAAGAGCTACAAAGGGACCACACAAAACTAGGTGCCCGGGCAACAAAATGGCAGATGAAATTCAGTGTTGATAAATGCAAAATAATGGACATTGGAAAAAACAATCCCAGTTATACATACAAAATGATGGGATCTAAATAAGCTGATACCACTAAAGAAAGAGAACTTGGAGTCATCGTGGAGAGTTCTCTGAAAACATCCACTCAATGTGCAGCAGCAGCCAAAAAAGCAAACAGAATGTTAGGAACCATTAGGAAAGGGACAGATAATATCATAAAGCCACTATACAAACCCATGATACGCCCACACCTTGAATACTGCACGCAGTTCTTGTCACCTCATCTCAAAAAGATACATTAGAAATAGAAAAGGTACAGAGAAGGGCAACAAAATGATTAGGGGTATGGAACAGCTTCCGTTTGAGGAGAGATTAAAAAGACTGGAACTGTTCATCTTGGAAAAGAGACGACTAAAGGGAGATATGATAGAGGTCTATAAAATCATGGCCAGCCTGGAAAAAGTGAATAGGGAAGTGTTATTTACCCTTTCACATAACACAAGAACCAGAGGTCACCCAGTGAAATTAATAGGCAGCAGGTTTAAAACAAACATAAGGAGGTACTTCTTCACACAACGCACAGTCAACTTGTGGAACTCATTGCCAAGGGATGTTGTCAAGACCAAAAGTATAACAGGGTTAAAAAAAGAATTAGATAAGTTCATGGAGGATAGGCCCATCAGTGGCTATTATCCAAGCTGGGCAGGGATGCAACCCCATGCTCTGGGTGTCCCTAAGCCTCTGACTGCCAGAACCTGGGAGTGGACGACAGGGGATGGATCACTCAGTAATTGCCCTGTTCTGTTCACTCCTTCTAAAGTATCTGGCATCAGCCACTGTCAGAAGACAGGATACTGGGCTAGATGGACCATTGGTCTGACCCAAAATGGCCATTCTTAAGGTCTTCTGATGTTCTTAAGTAAGATTCTGCAGAAACAACAGAGCTGGTAGTCTCATTCCAGTAGCATTGGGCAAGGGTCTGAATCACCAAAACTGTCATTGGTACTAAGGGCTCATTCCCAGCCCCGAGTGGACACACTCCCAGTGACTTGAATGGATGTTGAATCGCATCCTACGACCTAGCCCGGACTGTGGGAGAAACCACTGCATTTTAACATGGCTGTTGCTAGCACAGTTCTAGCGTGGTGGAGGAGTCCTTCTGAGAACTGAAACAGCTAAGCCCCTGAAGATCAGGACTCTCTTTCAGCAAGCGCATAGGTATGTCTGGCTTGGGATATGCCAAATTGTTTGATCAGCCTCTGCGTAAGCACATTGCAGCAGAGTGCAGGCTGCTTACAATACTGCTGTGCTTTGTTGTGATGGTGGTGGACCCGGTCAAATGGGGAACCTTTTTATGTCTACATGCAGGGAGCTGGATGCCGGCAGGCTCCATGCCTGGCTGAGTGGGGTGGTCTTTATTCTGGAGTGAGCTTCTTTCTGAAGATGGCAACTCCAGTCCTCTTCTGGAGGTATTCTCCATTCTCCAGAAATAACTGGGCCTCCTTTTGGGTGATTCTTCCATCCCAACCAGCTCCAGGCATGGCTGAACCCAAGGAAAGAAAACATAGCTGCCACTTACTCTCGCCACTGAAGAGTATTCCTACCTGGGGCTACATTGGCCCCCGGAACAGGCTTACGCTGGTTCCTTCGCACAAGCAGCCCTTCCTGCCACCAGGTAGACAGAGACAGCTGCAGCCTGGCACCCAGGTCTCCTGCCTTCTCCACTAGACACCCTCCCTCTTGTGACACTGCAGAAGTGCTGGCTGCAGGGAGGTTCTGGGCAGTGGCTGTTTGCCGGGTTTCCCACAGCCTGGGAGAGTGTCTAGGATTAATTCTGGCTATTTATTAGCCACTTATTTACAGCTTCACTTGAACACTGTCAATGCTTTGGAAATATTGGGATTTTGTCCCCAGCCAGTGTCTACTGGCATAGTTCCACCAGTGGCAAGGAGCCGCTGTACGTCCCGCCAGCTGGGGCCGCAGCCCATTGTCTCTGCCTCAGGGTGTCTGAGCCCAGCTAGCAGTCGGGCCGCACTCACTTCTTTGTGTTCAGTTTAGGGCCTGGTTACTGGTAAGGCTCATCATAATGTGCACTAAAAAGCACGTTCCCAGGAGAGGGCAGAGGCTGTTGAAGAGGAAGGCGTGACGGGAGGGTGGGAGAAGAGAAAGGACAAAGGGTGAACAAGCTCCTAGAGCAGAGGCAGGAGATACAGGACAGAGATCGGGCGACAAGAGTTCCTCTCTCCTCCAAGAAAGCCACGACGCGCACTCTTCTGGTGTAAGTGATGCCATGTGTGGCGTGATCCGAAGCCTGAAAGTGAGTAACACGCCTGTGAGAAAACAGCGAGCGCTTCTCTCTTCCGGCTGCCCATCACAGGGAAGAATGCTTGACAATTTTAGCATGGAAATAAACAATTATAATTGTTTTAATTATCCTTGTGATCTAGTAATTTTGAGGCAAATGAGGCATGCTGGAGCAAGAACGCTATTATTATGCTGTCACTTTGCAGCAGGCTTAGCACGCGGGGCTAGCAATTTCCACCCCCCGTGAGCGACAAAGCGTTGCTATTAGCGTGCAGCATGGACATATTGCTCTGAACAAGTTGCAGTTTTCAAGTCACCTCCCCTTCCCTCTGGGAAGGAACTCTGCAATCCATTTGCCTGCCAGTGCTATTTCCTGCCTAAGTGTTTTATCTCAGGATAGTCACTTGAAAGTTAAGGCGAATTATTGTCCTGCTTTCAACTTGCTTTCGTACCAAACCCTCTTCATTTCTGAATGTTTCGTATTTTGTAAGAGACAAGGAGAGTGAGGTAATATCTTTTACTGGACCAACTCCTGCTGGTGAAAGAGACAAGGTTGTGAACTACACGGAGCTCTTCTCTAGATCCTGAATTGTGGTCTGCTAGTGCCTCGGCATGGGCACTAGGACACCTGGGTTCTATTCCCAGCTGTGCCAATCGATCACTGGGAAAACTCAGGTAACCCACTGAAGCTTGCTGGGTTTAAGTTTACCAGATACAAATGATAGTGGGCTTCGAACATCAAAGAGTTATGCAGATTAATGAAAATGTCTGAAGTGCACTGATATCCTTGGGTGCATGGCACTATATACCTGCAATGCATTAGTAAAACTATTGACAGTACTGCAATAGACACCTGTATTCCCAACATTGCAGCCCCTGCACACTGCGCTCCCCCACAGCTTTGGACTTCAGCCCCTTTTGTTACAGAGAGACTATTGAGGCATCCCCTTATCTTTTCCCAAAGTGCTAAAGAGTCTTTAATGTGCAACTGGCCAGAAAGGATGTCAGTGTCATAATGCTTGCCCTGATTGACAACTGGCTGACCGGGGTGGCGAGAGCCCTTCTCTTCTTCAGCAGCCTGTGACAAATGTAGCCAGTCCAGAGCCAGGTGGACTCCTTGGCCAGGGACAGGGCTCCAGGAAAAGTTGATGGGATGATTTGGATGCCTGAATTCCATTGATTTCAATAGCCAAATCCTGTAGGCAGTTTGCAAATCTCAGGTCAGACGGACGGTCCCTTGCATAGCTCTGGTTCTAGAGGACCAAGAACCACTGGGTGCTCATCTTTTGGCCAGCCCAATTTTCAGCTTCCTTTTTTCACCACAGGCAGCATTTTTTCTTCTTCTTTCCCATCCTTCCCAAGACATTAAAGGAATGTCACCAGCTTTTCAGCAGGGCGCCCTATTAATTTACCAGCTCTCCGGCAGCAGATCTGTGTGTGTGCACCAACAAGTTACACAGGTTTGATGTTCGCTTCCAGCTCGCTGGTGAATTAAATGCTTTTGCCATGGCAACCCTGATTTCACATGATATTTCCATATGGTGATTCTGAGCATAGCGCATTTGTCTTCAGGAAACATCACTGCATTGTCTGAACCGCTCTATCTCCCACAATAGCTTTTGTTAAAAGGCAGAAAAATAAACTAAGATTTTGTCCAGGTTTTTTTTCATGCATCCGATTCCTGGGAGTTGTGAAAAACTTTTCTTATTTTATTCTCCACAAAGAGTTTTAATTCAAAGGACTAAGAGAATGACATATGCTGCGCTTAGTAGTTCACTTCCAGCTCAAATGCAGCGGCAACTCACCTTTCTTGACTAAGGTTTGTCTCCGGATCATGCTGCCGGCTTAGGTGAAAAAGAAACATTTTCAAGTTAACAAAAATAGCCCAATGACAGTTTTTAAAACTCTCTGAAATATTTCTTCTGTTCAATATGTGGCGTGTGTCAGCTACGTGATGCGCTGAGGTAGAATTAAGGTTTTACGGCACTCTTTTGGGCTGGCCAGCATACCCTGTGTCGTGCACTGCATCAGTGTGTGGTGGGATATAATCATTAGAAAAGCTTTATACACTGTAAGATTATGTTTTCTAAGACTACGTTTTCAAAAGTGACTCGTGAACCTTTTTCAGTGCCCAACTGGAGACATCTTAAAGGGGCCTGACTTTCAAAGAGTGGGTGTTCAGTGTGAAAATCAGACTTTGTGTAGGTTCTGCAGACCTAAAAAATACCACGAACCAAAAGCACCCAGAGTCACTAGTTACTTTTGAAGTTGAGGCCTCTGTACACATGTGTGTGTGTGTGCGCGCGCGTGTGTGTGCGCGCGTGTGCGCGTGCGTGTGTGCGCACGTGTGCGCGTGCGGGTGTGCACGTGTGTGCGTGTGTGCGCGCACGTGTGTGTGCATGTGCGTGTGCATGTGTGTGCGTGTGCATGTGCGCGTGTGTGTACGCGCGCACTCTAGAGGTAACTCTATATACCAGTGAAACTCTCCTAACTTCAGTGGCATTAGCCCTGAGTCTCCCCAGCACGAGATCCGATTCAGGCCCATGGCAGTTTAGTAAGACTCTGACTCCGGTTCTCTGCTGTGCACATTACATACTGACTGCACCTGACCGGGGGAAGGAGCCAGCAGAGGCGTGCGGGGCAGTGTAAGGCCTGCAGAAGAATATAATAATTATGAGACATCTGTATCTAGGATGTGTATGTTTGTTTTATTGTATTTGTTATTTTTATTGAATTATTATTTGTCTCATCCCCAAATTGTACTGGCTACTTTGCAGGCAAGATGTCTTAGCCCAGGGGCCCATAAATAGCTTCAAAGATTCATGACTGGAGTTTCTTATTGACATCGGTGACATCAGTTAATCTCTTGCTCCGGACATTGCCCATTGCGCTGCTTCTAACGAGCTTTTTGTTTGCTAGCAAAAGTCCTCTGGCAAAGGGTTGTTCAACCTGAGTTGCAGCCACCTACGCCTGGCAGAGAAGGAATACTTCGGACTGGAATTCCAAAGCCAGGCCGGAAACAATGTAAGTGACGTTCTTCAAGAAGGCCAAGTTCCCTCTGAATGAAACACAGCACTTGGCAAAGGCAGCATTCAGCAGTCCTGAGCTTCCATTAGGAGATAGCTTTTACCTTTCAAAAATAGGTTCCGACAAACATGAAGGTTGCAAAGTAAAGGGGCTGGTCTACACTGGGGGAGGGGGGGGAATCGATTTAAGATACGCAACTTCAGCTACGGGAATAGCGTAGCTGAAGTCGACGTATCTTAGATCGACTTACCTCCCGTCCTCACGGCGCGGGATCGATGGCCGCGGCTCCTGCATCGACTCCGCTACCGCCTCTCACCCTGGTGGAGTTCCGGAGTCGACGGGAAGCGCGTTCGGGGATCGATTTATCGCGTCTAGACGAGACACGATAAATCGATCCCCGATAGATCGATTGCTACCCACCGATCCGGCGGGTAGTGAAGACATACTCAAGCACTGAAAGGTGGGAAATGCCAGAAGCAAGGCTGCCGTGCAGTGGGAATGCTGCCACCTTGTGCATAGGCAGCATGATACAGTCTTTAGTGACACGATAACACACATCACATTGCTGGTCCCGCTTCCTTTCCTGACGTCTGCCCCTGACCCCAGCACCTTCCCATCCGCCCACCCGCTCTGCGCCCTTCTGTCCCCACAACCTCCTCTCCTCCCTCTGCTCCTGTCCTGCCCCTCTTCTACCCGCCCTGCCTATCACAGCATAGGGTTGCCAGGTGTCTGGTTTTCGACTGGAACACTAGGGTCGAAAAGGGACCCTGGCAGCTCCGGTCAGCACTGCCGACCGGGACGTTAAAAGTCTGATTGGTGGTGCTGCCCGGCTAAGCAGGCTAGTCCCTACCTGTCCTGGCTCCGCGCTGTGCCCCAAAAGCAGCCAGCAGGTCCGGCGCCTAAGCAGGGGGGCCACAGGGCTCTACGTGCTCTCCCCGCCCCAAGCACCGGCTCCGCATTCCCATTGGCTGGGAACTGCAGCCAATGGGAGCTGGGGAGGGCGGTGCCTGTGGGTGAGAGCAGTGCAAGGAGCCTCCTAGCCCCCCCGCCTAGGAGCCAGACCTGCTGGCCGCTTCTGGGGCATAGTGTGGAGCCAGGACAGGCAGGGAGCCTGCCTTAGCCCCCCTGCTGCGCCGCTGAGTGGGAGCCACCCGAGGTAAGCCTGCGCCCCAACCCCTTTGCTGGGGACAAAGGCTGTGCCATGACCCTTGCAGGCATAGGGGCTTCCCAGGGGGCTTTCTGGCCCACTCATTTGTCAGCGGAGCTGTTCAGAGCCTACGCGTGCTTTTTAAAAGGAATTTTAGTCTCAATCGGGATTTCCCCCCCCATTTCTTCTTGTTGCACAACGAGATCAATGAGGTTCCTGCAGAACAGGCACCCCCCTGGGCACTACACAAAAGCGGAAGTAAAGGTGAAACTGTCCAAATTCTTGAGTGTCCTGGTCCTAATTCTTCCCCTAATGGTCTCAAGTTGCAGTGGGAGAGGTTTAGGTTGGATATTAGGAAACACTACTTCACTAGGAGGGTGGTGAAGCACTGGAATGGGTTACCTAGGGAGGTGGTGGAATCTTCATCCTTAGAGGTTTTTAAGGCCCGGCTTGACAAAGCCCTGGCTGGGATGATTTAGTTGGGAATTGGTCCTGCTTTGAGCAGGGGGTTGGACTAGATGACCTCCTGAGTTCCCTTCCAACTCTGATATTCTATGACTTCAAGTGCCATTGACTTCAGTGTGCTCGAGTGACTTCCTCACGTCCTGCAGTGGGAGAACACGGCCCATCTGGGTTTATTATTCTTCCTTCCACTATTACTGGCAGGTCACTCTTTAGTTTTTTCTTAGCATCAGCAGGCCTGTATCTTTTCTACTTTCTCTCCTGACACGTTGCGCTGTTTTTATTTATACGAACCCAGCACTTCATGCTGTGTCTTCACCAACTTCTTCCTTGCTGTTATTGCAGGTTTGGCTGGAGCTTCTAAAACCCATAACAAAACAGATGAAAAGTAAGTGTCTAAGGAATAACCACGTGCTAGCCGCTGCAGACAAATCTCAGCTAGTACCGGAAGTCTCACCGGCACATTCATGAGCTGGCTGACGCTTGGGGACGTGGGCTTTCCGGTTCTGGCATTTGCTTGGGTTCACCTTGTGCTGGGGGGTTGGGGGGGTCTGTTTGCCAAGTCTTCACGCTCCAGTTTACATCCTGTGAAAGTGTAGCGGCCGTAGGAGCTGGGCTCGACTTGTGATGCTCTGGATCTCTGTCGGTCAGCACAGCAATGGTAATGCTGTCCTGTCTGTAACAAAACTCGGGCTGCGAGATCCTGGCAGCTCACGTGCCTGATCAGTGTTCGGCCAAAAGCTACTTTTCTGTCTGGAGTGTAGCTATGTGCACATAGAGCAGCGATACTCAGACCTCAGTGATTCTGGAGCCAAATTAGCGAGCGACATTACCCCAAGGAGCCCCAGTGATGTGAATTCATTGTAGTACTAGTCATATACAAACAGCATGATGGGGAAATATTGAGTGTACATATATATTATTCTCACAGCAAACAGATTAATACGTTTGTGCACGTTGATAACTTAATTGGTTAAGATGTAATAAAAGCCTCCTGATTGGTTAATAACAGGTTGGTTAATAGTGAAATCACCCAGTGTTTTAATATCATGTGCTGCAAAGAGCCACAGGAGACGCAGTAAAGACCCACTTGGGGCTCGCGAGCCGCAGGCTGAGTATCACTGGCTCACAGTATAGCTATAAACTGGCCTCTGCAACCCTTACACAAGCAAAGGGGCTACCACTGGTGAAATTCACTCCTATGCATAGGCTAGCACCGGGTGTATGTCAGTACTTAATCTGTGCCAGGGCTGAGCCTCGGCACCTCCAGCCTGGCAGTTCAGAGCCCCGGCACCTCCGGGCATGGCGGTTCGTATCCCCAGCACCTCTGGGCCTGGCGGTTCGTATCCCCTGCACCTCGGGGCCTGGCAGTTCAGAGCCCCGGCACCTGTGGTCTTGCTGCATCAGTTATGAATGTAAAAAAATGGCTTGAGCCCCGGCACCTCTTTCATTACAATTAAGCACTAGTCTATGCAGAGTGTAGGGGGCAGCTAGGCCTGGTGCTGGAGAGATGCATTCCATCCTAGAACATCCCATCCCAACCGGGATTACCCCGAGGTGACCTGCAGACTGCCAGACACAGAACCAATCATCTAAACCATTTCCCCATCAGCTTAGATTATGATTTTCAAAAACGAATTTGCAAGCGAGCTCAAGCTCAGGTATCGGCTGCACTGAGCCGTGTGTGAAATCGTGGTTCCTGGTTGCAGGAGGTGATGCTGCAAAACAAAGCATTGGGGCTTGATTGCAACATTGTACTCCATGCATTTCAGCATGAGGGAAAGGCCTGGCACAAGCACCTGCTTCGTGGCTGTGACGTGTCAGCTCTGGGCTGGCCTGGGTGTTTTGCCACAGCTCAGAAGCAGGCGTGCCGCATGCTTTCAACCTGCTGCCTGCAGGTTAGAAATGCAGCAGCCCCTTTGCAGGTTTTGCATACGCACATTCTGTTGCGTGCTGTCCTGCATGCCAGTCAGAATGGATTGAAACACAACTGTCCTTATGGTGGTGGTGCCCCCGCCCTCTGCCCTCCCGCCATGACCCCTCCCCACCAGCTCTGCCATTTCAGAGGCTGCTGCCAAATTGTTGTGCCTGTGAATTTCTCAGCTTTTTCCTGCTTCAAGGTGATTCCTATCTTCTATTCAAATGTCACCCCCCGGGCTCTGAGAGGAACAGGTGATTCTGTCCTTAATGCAGTTTCAGGGAAGCCAATACGTTTGTATGTAGCTCCTGGAGTGCCTCGAAGTACTGTCCTTTGGGGAGTCCCCTCGACCCACACAGTGCAAGGCAGGGCTAAGCGGTGCACTGGGTCATTTCAAGGGGCAATTCTGTGGACCCAGCCATCGGGTTCCTGGCTCCTGGCACACACTACCGCTGAGGCTGGTCTAAGTTATGTGGCTTGGGGGGTGAATAAATTACCCCCCTGAGCAATGTGAGTGGTGGTGTGGACAGTGCTCTGTCCCCGGGAGAGCGTCTCCGGCTGCCACAGCTACCGCCGCTCGCGGGCACTGGCGTAATGAAGTCGACGGGAGAACTCTCTCCTCTCCGATCGGCTGAGGGCATCTGTAAGCTCTGTGGTATGGCCACCGCCTCAGTCTCAACAGCTTTGTGTCCATTATTCCACAGAAAGGCAGATGGGGCCCCGGAATCACCTCCACTCAAGTGTGGCCATTTACCGGTGCCCCTTTGTAGGCCCCGGCGTTCCGTTTGGCTTCCCCTTCTAGCCCATGTGTGGCTGAGACACAAAGGGCTTTAAAACGCTGTCGAGGACCAAAGTCTGCCCTTCGTTAAACCCCCCCCCCCAGATGCCTGCAGGATTTGTCTGGGTGGAGCTGTGGGCAGACTTGGGTGCTGGGAATATGGATTTTCCCAATTACATGCTTGCCAACAGCCCCTCCCTGCCCAAAACAACCCTGCAATTACATTTATCTGAGCTGATCCTGCAGCTCCGATAGCAGAGTCTGCTTCTCAGTGCACAAACTAGCCATGGGAGGGCTTGTTTCTTCCTTACCTCCTCTGGGCCCTGTAGCACGGGCTGGTGACATTTTTGGTTTGTCTGGGGTTTCATTGCGCGCCAGTAGCGTCTGTGGAGGGGCTGTTGTCGCTGTGCGGTATTGTCCACCCCCAATGGGAAGCTCTGATTCAGAATAGATGGCTGGCTAGACCCCACTGGGATAGCCACATTAAGAAATGCTAAACACGATTGTTTTCACTTCAGACACTCCGGTCCTCTGGGCAAAGGAGCAGCCCGATGGGCCCAATCCTGTGAGGTGATGGGAACTGCACATGCTCTGCCGTGGCTCAATCCAGCCAGGTACTGAACACCCTGTCCCCGGCCCAGGGCAGCACTCAAGTACATGTTTAATCTGAATCATCGGGGTTGTCCTGTTTACTGGAGTGGGGCCATTCTCCCATTGACTTCAATAGTCCTGCTCATGTGGTACAACTTGAGGCTCTGCTTAAGTCCGTGGCTGGATTGAAGCCCCGGCTCAGCACCCTGCAGGATCACGTCCTAGATGCTCAGCACCCATCAGGGCCGAATTTGTAAGGAATGAAAGTGATTTACTCCCCAGTGTGCGTGGGTGCAGGGTGTGTGAAGAGATTTGTAAATGTTCTCAACAGACCTTTGAAATAAAACTTATGAAGATGTTGTGTTTTAAGATCCTAAGGAGGTTCTTTTCAAATTTATGGTGAAATTTTTCCCAGTGGACCCTGGACATCTGAGAGAAGAGTTGACAAGGTACGGTACTATTTTTTTTTCATTGTCTACATTTTTATTCGCTACTAGAGGCTTTGTAACGCAGTCTTCATTGTCTAAAACATTCCGTGTCTGCAGCCAAAAGAGGCCCTCTAGCAATAGTCATTTTGACTATCAGTGCAACTTTATATGTTGCAAATATTTCTTTCTCTGACTCTCTGTTTAGAAACACAAAAAAATCTGCCTAATCCATCATCTTTATTTGTCCATTAGCCATAGCCATACATTGCAGATTTTTATTTGCTAGGCATTGTTTGGGGTGCCCTGTGATCTGTAAATTTGCTGCAGAATCCTACCTTTTAGTGCAAAATTGTGCTCTAGAATATAAGCTTTTATTTAAAAAACAATTATGTTTTGGAGAAAACATTACAGACATAAACCAAGTGTAAAACCAATGCAGCAGTTTCATGCAGATTCTTTAGCCAACCTAAGACAATAGCTCTGAGAGGTGTGAACTGTCCCATAGTTCGAAGTGTTGCATTCACTCCGAAACCTGCAGATTGCCATTCAAATGTCAGTGTTATTTCTCTGATAAACACCCAAGCAACACACCTCATCTCACAATCCCAAACTGCTTCTCACACACTGGGTGTCGAAAGCTTCAGTTGTTCCTGACCCTGCTGCTAAAACTACCAGCGTCTACAATGCTTCTTTACAATGTGTAAAATGATCTGAGTTTAAAATCAAAATCACACCAGGATACTGGCTGATCGTCTGGGTCTACAATGGACCTTGATAAGTTTATGAATGGGGTTACATGTTAGGGTTTTCTGCGATAGCAGGGGACTGGACTCGAGGGTGGCCAGTTGTCCGGTTTTCAACCAGAAAGTCCAGTTGAAAAGGGGACATGATGGTGTCCGGTCAGATCTACTGACTGGACTCCCAAAGTCCAGTTACTGTGGGCGGGAGAGGTGCGAGATCATCACCTCTGCCAGCCCCTACTCAGGCAGAGCCGCCCCCTACCTGCATCGGACGGCTGCAGCTCCCAGCCCGGCTCCGATGGCGAGTCCCTCCCTACCCCTTTCCCATCATCCCCTTTAACTTCTTCTCTTCCCTCTGGAAAACTGTCAGCTCATGTCTTTACTTCTGGCACAGCCTACGAGACAAGTGACTCCCTGCGCAGGCCCTACCTGCATTGGTTTCGCAGCCATGCTAGCAACAGAGTTCTCTGATTTGAAGAAATCTCTGTCCCTGGTGGTAATGAAAGAATCGTTGGGGGTAAAACGAGATCCACTTCAACTGAGACTTGACCAGTTCCTTTAGGCTTTATTCTGGGCGTCTTAAGACAATGTCGTGATCACCTCGCCAGCACATATACATGCAAAACCCAAAATGGCCAGGGCAGCAAGTGATGAAGTTACCTTTCCTGGGAACAGGGTGACTTCTTCAAATCTCTGCTCTGTTCTTCCCATGTGTCCTCGCCAGTCGCTCGGGGTCAGTCATTTAGCTTTTCTCCTCCGGCAGACAAGAGGCAGGGGAAATGGGGACAGTTGGACTGGGGCCTCAAAAATGTCTGTAACTGACGTGGAATGGGCAGGGGAGGGGCCCCAGGGAACATGATGTACTGGGGTCCAAATTGTCTCTCGCCGGGCCCGCGTGTACTGCCTCCCATCTGAGTATCGCCAGGTGATTTATAAACATCTGCCCTGATCCCGGCCCTGCCAGAGGTGGCAGGTGAAGGATCTCAGCTCCTTGCAGGGCTGGGCCTTTCACCCGTGCAAAGCCAAACTGATTCCGGGAGGGTCCCCTGTCTAGCAAAGTCCCCATGCAGGACATGGGCTGGCTGCGTTCCTTAATAACTAGTCTGAGCTGGGAGCGGGAACCTTTGCTCTCGGTCAGGAAACGGTTCTCTCTTCCTTTGCAGGTATCTCTTTACCCTTCAAATCAAGAGGGACCTGGCAGTCGGGAGGCTCCCCTGCAGTGAGAACAGCACCGCGTTGCTGGTGTCGCACCTCTTGCAGTGTAAGGACAGACGAGCGTGCTCTAGATCCGCTCTTGTTCGCCCACAAGGGACGCCCGGGGTGACATTCTCTGGCCTGTGATATGCAGGAGGTCAGCCTAGGTGATCACAATTGGCCCTGAAAAACGGTGTATCGTTCTATTGTTCCAAACGTCCGATTCTAACTATTCACTTCCAGAGCATGGCTTAGCTTACATACCAACCCCTCTGCTCTGCTCTGGATGTCAGGGCAAAGCCGTGGCTGTCTGACAAACGCTGTCTGTTTGCCCGGTCCTTGCCCATAGCTGGGTGCAGCAGCAGAACCTGACTGCAATAGACTCACTATTCTATCCCATCATCTGGCTTTTGCAGCCAGAGTTTTGAGTGAAATCAGCCCAGGCGGCAGGGGAGCAGGCCTAGCGGCGGGCATGGGGGACTGCTCTCGGGAGAGAGGGTTGCAGGTCAGGGGCGAGCCAGCGGCCACTGACGTCCCTAGGAATCTTTCCCTGGCTGTGATGGGAGCGAGACCTAGCCCAAAGGTGCCAGTCCAGCAAAGCACTTGCGGAGGAGGGCTGAGTTGCTGAGCTGGAGTGAAATGAGTCGAGTTAGTGTGTGTTTGCACAGACGGTTCAGTGCTCAGTGTGCAGCCATTGCCCGGCTGTGTTCCCTGAGCTTTTCGATCGGACGCATCTGTACATCTCAGAACAGCCGGGCGGGCGTTACCACAGTGGAAATGGTCTTTGGCTAGCAACATGGCCCAGGCTGTTTAGTGTCCCCTGGGCGACCAGCTCTGAGTCTCCCACACCATGGTCCAGCCAGGGATGGCTTGTTCCCTTGGCCTTCAGCCCTCCCCAAGAGTCACCGCATGGAGCCTGCATGGCCTCCCAGCCACAGGGCCAAGGACCACCATGGTCCGAAATGGAAAGGTTGAGTGAAGGCATCTGGATCTCCAGGTAGAGCCTGACCTCTTGACCCTTAGTCATGTGAGCAATCCTTACTGACACAAGTGAGGTTGGAAGGATGAGGCCTTTAGTCTGGCTTAACGAGACCCCCATCCGCTGAGGGGCTGAGTGCCCCGATAAGGTGCTGGGTCCCTTCCATGCCATTCAAAGCCCTTGTGGCAGGAAGAGCCCTGTTGTCAGAACCGTGTCGCTGGTTCTTCGGGCCTGCTCCCGTCGAAGCTAACAGCAAAACTCTCACTGACGTCAGTGAGGCAGGACCAGGTCCTCAGTGAGGGAACATCAGAAACATCACATTTAGGAAGAGCTGGGAGTTGGTGTTCTCTGTCTGGGCTCTTTCCATCCCCCCGCACCGTGTCTATGTTCTTGCAGGGATCAGCGAAGTCGCTGGTCTCTGAATACTCGCTCAGTTTGCCTGTTGTCGTCTCCTCAATGGGCATTGCTAAATGCCGCTCTTCGTTTCTTTCCCTACAGCTGAGCTGGGGGACTTTCATGAAGAAACAGATAAGAAGCACCTGGAGAGCCACCAGTATTTACCCAACCAGGAATATTTAGATGATAAGATCATGCATTATCACCAGAAGCACGTGTGAGCATTTCATCCGCACTTGGGTCCTACTCAGCTCATAATGTATCTGCTCCTTTCACAGCACGGATATTAAATACCCGTAGCAGAGACTGGTTTATACAGTATGTGGGGGTGCTGTCAGAGGACTTTAGAGGGGGCTATTTATTCTAATGTCAGTAGACTTATAACCCTCTTCCTTCCCTAGTGGGAAGACGCCGGCTGAGTCGGACGTTCACCTGTTGGACATAGCCAGGAAGTTAGAAATGTATGGGATTAGACCCCACCCCGCAAGCGATGGGGAAGGGACGCAGATCAATCTGGCTGTCACGCACATGGGAGTGCTGGTTTTACGGGTAACAACATTTCCCTTTTAAATTCCTACCGTACGATGCAATGGGACCCTTCTGGAAGAGCTTTTCCTTCCATTCTCATCAAAGGCCTTTTAGCTGTACCAGAGCCTACCTGATATCCTCTTGCACCAAGCAATCACCCTGGGGACGGGACACACTCTGTAGACAGGCGCTGTAGTGAGTAAATAAGGGAAGTAAACATTTGTTGTTGTAGGCCCCTTCTGAAATCCAAGCACTTCACTATCTTCGTCACTACCCAGCCTGCTAAGAGCTGGGGGGAGATGGTTTTCCTGTCCTAGGACCAACACTTTTGAGAGTTGGAAATTGTTTCCTAGCCTGAAAAGTCAAAAAATCTCAAAAATAGTCACAAACAAACCAGAAATCTATTTTTTTCGTTTCCGGTCAATTGAAACGTTTTGTTTCAATTTTAGTCTTTTTTTTTTCTTTAACCCTTTTCAGCCAAATTAGCTTAAATTTCTAGACAAAAAGTTGTTTTGAACCAAACAACTGGAATTTTTCCTTTTGAAAATGTCCAAACAAAGCGTTTTGAAACGTTCCCCTCTACGTTTGTTCAAGCTGGGCAAACCACTGAACTCTAGCCAGTGGTGACAAATCACACCCTAGCCCTGGCTTCCACTGATGTGGGAGGTGTCCGCTTTGAGAATCTGTCTTGTTTGCCCTTGTAAACTAGCGTGTTTGAGAAGTAAGACGTTCACGTTCCAGGGCAGCGCCACACGTTTCCCATATAATCTTCAAGCAAAAATAGCCGTCTAATGGCTATGCAATTACCTAGTGCTATAATCATGACATCTGAGCAGCGTAACTACATACCTCTGTGTTTCCTGCATGAAGTGGGGCAGCCACGCCTAGGCAAATTCCAACCTGCAAAGCCACTTGTGGTGGAAGAAAATCATAATTCCTGGCCCATTGTTAATAACTAGCAGCCTGTGTAGCACATTCTGAGGCGAGTGATGCTCTGCCTGGCTGTTTGTTCAGCGAGGCACACACACACACACACACACACACACACACACACACACACACACACACACACACACACACACACATATATTATAACTGGAGCATAAACAGCTCCTTTAAAGCCCAGTAGTGTCTATGTCAGAACACAGTGCTTGGGGTTGGAAATGTGGCCCTAACCCCGTTGTGTTGAGGAGTTCTTTTTAAAGCTTGCTTGCCCGAGAGAATGCATGCTAGGGCAGTACCGGTACGTTCTAGTTAGGTTAATGCCTGACTCATGTACATAATGACTGCGCTTTGCCCAACAGACAGCGGACGGAGCACCCCCGCTCATTCAGGGCCTGATCCCGCCCCACTGAAATCCATCGGGGTCTAGGCCAGAGCCCATTGAAATTAATGGCAGTCTTTCCAGTGACACCACGGGGCTTTGTAATTAACTTGCATTAACACAGGATCAGGCCCTGTCGTCTTATCCTTCCTGCTTGGGTCCAAATCTGCTTGTCTGACACATCCCCTCGGAGCCAGGGTAAACCGATGTTGGTAAATTGGTGGGACTGTAAAGTGAGCAGGATTTGGGGCCAAATCCTTGGAGCACCGTCTACACTCACGGGAGTCAATAGACGCAGAGTGCATTTGGCCAGCTCACGGCCCTGGCCGGTAATGATTTGACCTTGACCAATGCGTTTGTCATTGCAGGGGAACACAAAGATCAACACATTCAACTGGGCCAAAATTCGGAAACTGAGTTTTAAGCGGAAACATTTTCTAATCAAACTACATGCAAATATCTCTGTAAGTACCACGTTGCCCCCCGCTGCCAGGGTTGAAGATCACAGGTTTGTATCAAGCGAGGAATAGTTACAAGGGCTTTGCCAACCTTGGCAGGGGCGGCGAAAGCTTCTTAACTGTGTGTGTGTGTGTGGGGGGGTGTCACTGGCACCTGAACCGTGGCCCCGCCCGCACGCTGCCCCTTCTCCCTTTTAAAAGTGGTGGGGCCATGGCCTCCCATCCCTCCCTGTTCCTGTGCCCCGCCCCAAAGGTCACGTACTTCAAATAACATGTGCTCCCTTGGGCTGTGTCAGTGTTGGCGTGTGGTCTCTCGCTTCACCTCGCTCTTATTTGTCCTGGAAGTTTCTCCTCACGCTGGTGAAATGTGTGTGACGCCCAAGGGGCACAGACTGGTTAGGCCTCCACAATGTGTGTATGGAGAACACCTTTGTGGTCCCCGAGTATTTCCAGCCGACCGCCTAGTTCTACATTCAGCTGCCCCAGGGACTGCTAGGGGTCAGCTAGCAGCGTGTGTAACACAAGTTAGTGGCCCGTATACATCAGACCAGGGCCCCTCTCCCTGTCCCCAATGAGACCCACACCCAGTTTCAGCTCTAAGTCCATTGAGAGGCCTGGGGTCGCAGGGTTCACAGGCCAGTCCTGCATCACTCTCTGCACAAAGGGGCATGTCTCCTTGTGTGAAAAAGTGCTCGTGTTTTCACTATTGGACACTGACTTTGCAACGGGGGTTGACCCTTTGGGTTGTGTTTCAAATGTCCGGTTCTCATCCAGGCTCTGTGCAAGGACACCTTAGAGTTTACCATGGCAAGCAGAGATGCGTGCAAAGCATTTTGGAAGACGTGCGTGGAGTACCATGCTTTTTTTAGACTCTCCGAAGAGCCAAAATCCAAGCCCAAAGCCCTCCTGTGCAGCAAAGGTTCGAGTTTCCGCTATAGGTAAATGGCTCGCACTAGCTCCGGTAACACCGGGAAGAAAGCGAATGGCTCTTTGCTAGCGTTCGCTGTGTGGTGCAACGTGGGGGAAGGAAACTTGGCGCTAGCTGGTGCTTTTAGGCACAGCCTGATGAGCAAGTAGCCCTGGGAGGGCGGCAGTGGGACAAAGGCTGTGTCTACCCAGGGATTAAAAACCCCCGTGGCTGGCCCGGGCCAGCTGGAGTGGCGCGTGGGGCTTGGGCGCCGGGGCGGAAGGATTGCTTTGTAGATACTCACTCTGAAGCGCAAGCTTCGGGCCCCTGTGAGGGTGAAGGATCCCAGAGCTCTGGCTCCAGCCTGAGCCTAACGTCTACACAGTGATTTGCCGCCCCGGGGCCAGTCAGTTGGACTGAGCCATGCCCCAGGGCTTTGATCCCCGAGAGTCTCCTCCGAGTCGCAGTTCTTGTCTGGCTTCCGCCGTGCCCGAGGGAGGCAGCCTAGGCCCATTCCCCTGTACCCGCACCCGCTGCATCTCGCCCAGCAGAGCAGGGCCAAGCCTGCCTGCCTGAACCTCGAGCGCCTTTGTCCAGGCCCCGTTGTGCAAGGCATCAGCCAGCCCTTGCCTCTGTGCTGGCTACAGCAGAGGTTACAGTCACATGCTGTACGGACAGCACCGTTAGAACTCGTTTTTCACAAGCGTTTTTCTGTCCTTGCCAGCGGCAGAACCCAACGGCAGCTGCTGGAGCACGGGCGCAAGGGGAAGGGGAAGAGCGCGCCGTTTGAGAGGTATCGGAGGGGGCCGAGGGGGCTTTGTAGCATTTCACGGGCTATTTGCAACGGGAAACTGACCTGTGTGTCTTGGATTTGCAGGAAACACTACCCGGCTCAGTACCACGAAAGGCAGTGCCGCTCGTCCCCAGACCTCCTCACAGACGTGTCCAAACAGGTACTGGTCTCTCCTCGGTGTCCCTGATGGAAAAAGCCACCGGCCCCCAGGCCTGGTTAATCATTCCACCGCAGCCTTTGCTGCCCTGGAGAGAAAGCAGTGGGGCGGGAGCCCATGCTGGGCCATTCCCTGGGTATTTTGGGGGCACGGCGCAGCAGCGACCAGGGGAGCGCGTGTCCAGTGCTCTGCGAGCTGGTCTGTGAATGGCGAAGGAACGAACCCCAGAGTGGGGCCAGCACTTGCGTACAACACCGTACAGTGTGTGTGGGGAGCGCTGGGTCCGTTATCTGCCCCTTGCACGGTGGATCGTGCTGCATTGTAATGGGGCGTGTGGGTGTGTAGGACACCACCACTCGGGAGACTTGGTTCCCTCTGTGCTGGGACCCACATTCCCTTCTGTTTCCCACCCGCCCACGGGATAACCGCATGTGTTCATCCTCCCACCCCACCCCAGCTAAGGGCTCCCCTAGTGGCCCAGAGGGGCTAGACCAGAGGTGGCTCCTGGCGGCAGGGGAAGGGAAGTGGTACCACCGAGGTAGCCTAGCAGGTGGGACTTGGCCTCACTGCCTCGTCACCCATCACGGCCACACCCTGCCAAGGTCTGACTGGAACCGCATGGCTCAGGTTGGGCTTTCACTGGGCCCTGCCCTGCCTGTGCTGAGAGCAGAATCTGGCCGCAAAGCGGGTGCGTGCGTGTGAAAGCCCCTCCCGTTGCTGACAAGTGCCCTCAGGGCGCCTCAAGTGGGGGGAGTGGGAAAAACCCACCTGGTCTTCGCTGTTTGTAACCTGGCCTGGCTCACCTCTGAATCTTCCCTGGAGAGCTGGGGGTGAGGCAGACACGGCTTTCGTCTGTTGGTTTGGGTGCTGGCGGGAAGGGGGCGCAGGGCTGTGTTCGACCCGACGGGCTACGGAGTAGCATTTATTAATCTGGTTGCTTGTGGGGCTGTAATGAATAGAAGAAGAGAGAGAGAGAGAACCCTCCTCCCCTTTCCAGTGCCTTTCCCCTACCCTAACAGGCCCTGCTGTCTCCCTAGGTTGAAGACCTGCGCCTGGCATATGGCAGCAGAGCCTGTTACCGGAACACAAACGGGGTCCATGCGTCGGATCCCATGCTGGACAGCAGGAGGCGGAATTCCTCCGTGGAGGTGACGTTCGCAGCGGAGCTGGAGCGCTCCAAGCCTGAAGCTGACCCCAGGCTCCTGCCCCATTCCAAAAGCAGCTCAGCCTTCCCGTTGGCCTACGCCGAGCTGGAGCTGGAGTGGGAGCCGGCCGACGGCTTCGGGCAGCGCCGCCCGCTGACTTCCTTCCAGCCCAGCCACAAGCTTGCTGGCAACAGTAAAAGCACCTCGGTTGGCAACATGAGGGAGGTCGCCTCCAGGCAGCTGAGCTACACAGATGTGCCCTACGTCCCTTCCGCCAGCCAGCCGCTGGAGACGTCGTCTCCGCAAGTGTTCTTTTACGTGGACAGGCCTCCCCCGGTACCACGCCACACGCCACACGCCGCCGAGGAAGCAGGGAGAGGGCTGAGTGGCCCTGGCCCCATGTCAAGGAAACCTTCCAAGAGGTGGCCGGGCCCGGCCCGGATGAAGGAGCTGCAGCCCGAGGCCTTGCCCAGGACTTACTGCGTTAGCAGGCACCTGCAAGAGGAGAGCAGAGCCCTGGCTGGGGCTTTTGACTACAGCATTCAAGAGCAACTGCCCAAAAGATCCTGGAGCCAGTCCGATATGAAAACCATCCATTTCCCATATGGGTCGGAGTTCAGGCCGCTGGGCCCTTGCCCTGCTCTGAGCAGTAGAAAAGCAAGTATCTTACGGTCCATGCTCGCCCAGCAAGGGCTTTCCAACCCCACCGCAGCTCCGCGTCCGGCCGAACGCGGCGTGGGCAGCGGGACCGAGTCCAGCGACTCCGACCCGGATCTCCTGAACGCCGATTACTACTCTCTGTATGGCCGGGTAGGAAAGTCGCCCCTGGCCCGGGTGCGTCTGTCCTCGGGCAGCCTCCAGCTGGAGGAGGAGGATGAAGAGGTGTCCTTTGCGACAAGCAGCGCAGAAGCAAGGACTTCAATGGGCATGTCCAATTATTTCACGTAACCGTCTCCAATCGGCTTGAGAGCCCAGAGATTTCCAAAGCCAGCTTGAAGGAACAGGAAAGTCATTTTTGTGTGGTGCTGCTCCCTCCTCCTTGCTAAGCATTGTGACGGGTTAGTGTTGTGTGAGTACAATCAGCTGTAGAGACTGTGTTAATGGACGACGGGAGCTCTAGGACATAAAGATCTAGGCAACAGGCAAGAAAAAAGAAGCCACCAGCGGCCACCCCAGCAAAATCTCCTACATAGAGGTTCTCAACGAAGAGGGGTCAGCTAGTCACATCCACTGGCCTGACCCCAAACTGCTAAATGTCACGTCCATGCTCCTCCGCGAGGGGAATAGATTAAATGAAAGCTGCTAAAATGTCTGTTTCTAATGGAGAGCGAGCGAGATGGGCACTGAGAGCCTGTTTGGGAAGAACGTTTGTTAGGGCAGCGCCATATGCCCCAGCTCCTGATCACAAAGGAACCCACTCTGTGACGCCAACCACTTGTATTTGGACCCTGCCACATAATTAATGATGGCGAGGAGCGCCTCTCTTCTAACCACGGATGGTGCATCAGAGAGCCTCACCCAAGCCCCTAGACAGGTTGGCTCGAGTACATCAGAGTTGCAGCCCAGTGTGTTGGCCACTGGCATTCAGATTTGTGTAGGGAGCGAATGCCACCTCTTCCCCAGCCACACCATCTTCAGCCAAAGACGCTGCCGAGAAACATACTTTGTACGTCTGTTTGTAAATCGGGTTTGGCGGCTGCCCCCGCCCGTTGTGAGGCGGGAGGTACTTCCCATTACCACTGACCGTGTCTTTGCCACTCACGTCCACCTCTCTCCTTCCTTCCGCTAAGAGACAGCATGTGGCCATACAAGCTACCCGGTGTGGGCCCAAACCTGGGAGGAGAGACACACGCTGAGCCCCCAGAGACACACGCTTCTCGACCCCTAAATTCAAGCGAGCAGCCGAGAGACCTGGGCGGAATCACTGATGGGGAACGCAAGAAAACTTCAGGCTGGCTGAGCTGCCCCCCCACCCCCCGCCCGTCAGTAGTGAACGGACCAGCCAACGCACAAACACGGCGCTCACTTGGAATAAGCTGTAACGGGTGGACAGGCTCCCACTGGCACTCCCAAGTAAGACACTGTGGTTACTAGAGAAGGCCAAAAAAAAAAGGAACATATTTTTGCCCAAAAATGTTGCCTTTTTTTTTTCCTGTTGAAAAATTTCAGATATTGATGTTTTCTGACCAGCTTTTGTATTCACCAACCACCGGGCCAGGAAAGTGGAAATACCTATTTTTAACCTGGTATTTTAGTTTTTAAAACATCTAATTTTCCCTCAAACCCAGCTAAACCTTTGTAAGAAAAGAAAAAAAGGTCCAAGAGACGCAACCAGAGTGCGACCCGGCTGCTGTGAGAGTCTGTAGTGTTCTCTGTCCAGCCCTGTAGGCCGCGACTGCAAGGGAAGGCTGGAGGGTGCCCCTGGAGGTGCTCTGGGGTCACACACTTGCCTGGCAAGGAGCAAGCAAACCAGGGTGTCGGGCGACGTGCTAGAGCGGCTTTGTTGGGCACAGTCCTGGTGGGGAAAGACGCAAAACTCAAGTGAATGGTCAAGACAACTGGGGTTAGCAGGACGCTGCCCGCCCTGTATTTTTCAAGCTCTCATCTTCGTTCTCTAGTTTTAGAAGCTGGACAATAAACCAAACGACCCCCCCCCAGATATACACACTGCTTTAGGCGTGGTGTCGTTTTCCTTTTTTAGGCACAGCAGAAGTGCCAGGGGCGCCTACACACCAGCCGATGTAGGAATCCCCAGGCGTTTAGCTTCCTCCTCGTTGCTCCACCAAGAGTCCCCCACCGGACGCACAGCAGGGGCGGGTTAAACCTGGAGATCACAGGACACCCATCACAATCTTGCACCTCCTCCACCGAGCAGCCCTGCCGGTTCCTGTCCCCTGCCAGCTGCCATGTGCCAACTCCCTCCCACACTGGCACTGGATCGGCTACCTCACTGCTTGAAGCAGCAAAACTCTTGGTTGGATTTCTAAAGGGACCCACCCCCCACACCCCAAGGGAACATGTTATAGAAAGTGGCATCTCCTTAGCCCCAAGGACCCTGAGGTTGACCACCACAGAGCGCCTCCTTCAGGGCCTGAGATGCTGTGAGTATTTTGACTCTCAGGCAGAGGCGGATTAAGATTTATTGGGGTCCTGGGTACAGAGAACATTTGGGGCCCCCCCACCCAAATCCTCCCTGCCATGGGGCCCTGCCCCCTGCTCCTCCCTGTCCCCCAAGGCCATGCCCCTGACTGGCCAGAAGCCGGGCTGCCCAGGGAGCCCGGCTGCTGTGAGGAGCCCTGGACCCTCCACCTGCCCTGGGGCGCTGCTCTCAGACCCCCTCTCCCAGGGCAGGTGGAAGGCTTGGGGCTCCCCACAGCTGCCCAGGCTCCCTGGGTGGCTCGTACTATAGCCTAGGGCACTGGTCTCCAAACTGTGGAGCGCACCACCATAGGAGGGCTCGGGGGGGGGGGGGGACAGGACGTGGTGGGGCCCAGGTCAGCCCCAACAAGGGAAGGGGCTGCTCCTGGTGGTGGGGGTGGTGACTGAAAAAGTTTGGGGACCCCCAGCCTAGCAATTGCATATGGCCAGTTTTGGCCCCGGACATCCCAATGTTTTGGGCAAAACTGGGCATTTGTTCCATTGCCATCTGCTCAGCAGAGGTGTGTGCGGTAGGGCCCCGTGCACCAGGCCTTGGGCACTGCTGTATGGGCCCACTGGCAGAAATGGAAGTGCCCTGGGGCCTGCTTTACCGGCAGCCCTGCAACTCGCTGCAGTGCGCCTGTGACTGACAGTCGCGCCCGCCGGAGTGCAGCAGGTAGGCACCGCCGTACGCCCCTTTGTGCAGCTAGCGCTCAGGGCCAGCTCCTCTGTGCATGAAAATAGGGGAGCGCGCGGGGGGTGGGATTAGTCCAAATTGCCACATGCACCCCCCCCAATAAACGTATTTGTGACACTGTGGGAACATTGCTGACACGTGTTTCGTTCGTCACAAAAATGTCTCTTTTTTGGTATTAAGCAAATTATCAAACAATGTAGTTGAAACAATTGTTCATTTAGCTTAAAAAAACAACAGCAACATTGCCCCCCCCCCCTCCCCCCAGCTTTCAGCGAACAGACACGGCCGCTGGCCATGCTGACGTTTTAGAGGGAAACAAACGCTGTGTGGGTGTGTGAGCGAGAGAGAAAACAAACCCTGGCGCCATTGGGCATGAAAGGAGCATTGCTATTAGCTGTGTATTGGCGCCTGCGTGGGGCCAGGGGGCTGAGGAGGCACTACATGCCCCAGGGCGGTGGGGGAGGAACAACCCATTGACATGACTAGTGCAGTTCACACCTTGGGTGAGTCCCCCTCCATGGGGCCCAGCTGCGGGCTGCCTCGCCTACCCGCCCCCACCCGCTCTGAGCTCCTTCCTCCCCCATCAAGGGGCTGTGGGTACCCCTCCCTCAGCTGCCCCCTGCAGGGTGCACCCCTGTTGTCCCGGCACTGGGCCCGGACGGGCAATTGGGGTCTGTCTCCACTGCAGTTAGACGCCTCTGGCTGGCCAGTTAGGGTTGCCAACTTGCTTATTGCAGAAAACTGCCCACCACTGTGCCACTCCCTGCCCTGAGGCCCTGCTCCCGCCATGCCCCCCCACCCTCGCTCACTTTCACTGGTCTGGGGCAGAGCGTTGGGGCACCGGCTGTGGGGGTGGAGCCAGGAATGAGGGGGGTTGGGGCACAGGAGGGGGCTGTGGGGTGGGGGGTTTGGAGTGATGGGGGGTATGGGAGAGGTTTCGGGGTACGGGCTCTGGGCGGTGCTCACCTCAGGCGGCTCCCGGGCAGTGGCAACACGTCGCTCCAGCTCCTAGCAGAGGGGTGGCCAGGGGGCTCTGCGCACGGGCCCCGCCCGCAGGCACCGCTGCTGCAGCACCCATTGGCTGTGGTTCCTGCCTAATGGGATCTGTGGAGCTGGGACTCGGGGTGGGGGCAGCGCAAGGAGCCCCCGTGGCCGCCCCGTTGCCTAGGAGCCGGCGGGACATGCTGGCTTCTTCCCAGGAGCTGCAGGGAGTCTGCCAGCCCCGCTATGCCACCAACTGGACTTTTAACAGGCCGGGCGGCGGTGGTGACAGGAGCCGCCAGGGTCCCTTTTCGACTGGGGGTTGCGGTTGAAAAACCAGCCACCTGGCAACCCCGTGGCCCGTGCCAGCTGACGCAGCCTTGCGGGGCTTAGGTTAAGGGGCTGGATAATTGAGCTGCAACCCAAATGCTGGGCCCCCTCCCACCCCCCCAGGGGCCTGAGCTCCAGCCCAAATGGCTGCATCACAATTAACCAGCCCCTTAGCCTGAGCCTGCACCAGCCGCGGGCGTCTAACGCACCTCCGATAGAGCCCTGGACTCCAAGGGCTTGGCCCTTGCTCCCTGCCAGCCCTCGGTTACTAGCTGCCCTCTCCTCATGGGTAGCCAGGGCCAGGCTAAGGGGGTGCTGACAGGCAGCAAAGCAGGCCCCTCTGTCACAACCCCTCACGGGCTCAACAAACCAGGGCAATTCACTAACAAAAAGCTTTGTGACAAGGGCTTTAAGGTTGCTGGGCCGTGCCTGTGTCTCACCCACAACAAAGGAGCTGGTAACAGGACACTGACACCTCGGACGTACATGCACGCAAACAGAACATGATGTTTCGCCACCCAGGAATGGCTTCTCCCCCCCCCCCCCCCCCCCCCCAACAATGCACTGCCCCCTTCACTCAATGCTTTAAGGAGTCCCCACACAGCAGCGTAACCGTTTTCCCCCACCCCCACAAAGGAGGCCCCAGGGAGATGGTATTACCTCACCCCTCACTGAGAACACCTGCTGGAGCTCGTGCTCCCTGGAGAACTGGTGCGGCACAGAGGTCATGGGGCATGTGAACAATAGGGCAGTTTTTGGTCGTCACTATTAGGCCCGGGATAGCTAAGAAGACAGTAAATAGCTTAGTACTATATTAATCCACGGGACGCCCACACCTTGAATGCTGCATACAGTTCTGGTCGCCCCCATCTGACAGATTAGAAAGTGGCACCAGAAATGATTGGGGTATGGAACAGCTTCCCTCTGAGGTGAGAGTAAAATGACTGGGACTGTTCAGCTTAAGGGGCATGATAGCGAACTAGAACATCATGAATGGTGTGGCTGAGGAAGCGTTATTTACCCCTTCACGTAACACATGAATCCTGGGGGGGGGGGGGGGTCACCCCATGACACTGCTAGGCAGATAGTTTAAAACAACAAAAAAGGAAATATTTCTTCACACAACGCACCGTCAGCCTGTGGCACTTTTTGCCACAGGCTGTTATGAAGGCAAAAACTGTAAATGGGTTTAAAAAAGAATTACAAAGTTCCTGAAGGATGGGTCCATCAATGGCTATTAGCCAAGGCTGGAACCCCAAGTGCTGGGTGTCCCTAAACCTTTCACTGCCAGAAGCTGGGCCTGGATAACAGGGGATGGCTCACTCGCTAATTGCCCTGTTCTGTTAATCACCTTTGAAGCATCTGGCACTGGCCCGTCAGAAGACAGGATAATGGGCTAGCTGGACCTTTGGCCTGACCCACTATGGCCGGTTATGCTGCTATGGTAGGGTGGAAGAGGTGACATACCATTCTACTCCCAGTTATTACTGACACCACCCCATGGGACCTGTGCTACCCGGTGCTGGGCCCGCCTGATGTCTGCCAACTAGCCACAAGGCCTGTGTGGCTCCCATACCGAGCCCAGGGAAGGGCCGAGAGCGCATGAATAGGGGCCATGATGCAGAGTTGGGCTGGGCCCATGGCAAGCAGCAGCTTTGCTAGCGATGGGAATCATAGGGCTGGAAGGGACCTCAGGAGGTATCTAGTCCAACCCTCTGCTCAAAGCAGGACCAATCCCCAGACAGATTTTTTGCCCCCGATTCCTAAATGGCCCTCTCAAGGATTGAACTCTCAACCCTGGGTTTAGCAGGCCAATGCTCAAACCACTGAGCTACTGCCATTGCCAAGCCACGGAGTTAAAGGTGGAGGATGGAAGCCAGTATCCTAACTGCATTTCCTGGTGTTTTAAGGTGTGGGTTTGGTTTGAGCCTAGTTCCTGGTGTGTGCGTGGGAGGGGCAAGGCACTGCTCCATTGTCTCAATGCCCCTTTCACTAGGAGACCAGTTCGAGCAGCTGAGCTTCCTTCAGAACAGATGGTTTCTCACAGATCCCTGGCGAATTCCAGGTTCTTTCCTGGCTGTCATGGCAGAATCAGGTAGAGCGGCAATGTTAGCACAGGGCCAAACACGTGGTTTAGCACATCACGTCAGGGGTGCTCAAGGCAGCAAGGTTAGAGATAACCTGCTCCTAAACTGTGGTCCCCTCTGTGAATGGACTGGGCGGGGCGTTGCAGAAGGAAGGCCCCTCTTGAGCCCAGCACTGGCAGGCACTGCTCCATTGACAGCAGTGTTGTGGTGTATGGATGCCAGGTCTGATTGGAACATGCCTTGCTCCCGCATCTAGCCCTTCATCCGATGGGTTCTCTCTCTATTAGCAGCCCCCTAACAGGCTCCAGCAACCCCCCTTTATTGCAACGGACTCAGAGCCCACCCCCCACAATTGCATCTGGCCAGGATTTGCCCAGTGCGGGTTGCTATGAGGTGGCTTAAAGGCAGTTACCCATGCTGGAAGTGGCAGGGGGTGGGTAACTGCTTTTCCAGTTCTAGGGCCTGGTGGAAGAGGTTTGGCTGTGTGTGTGTTTTCCCTGCTCTGCACAAATAGCCGGCACAGCAGACCTTGAGCAAACCGCCCAATGACCACAAGATCTGTTAAGGTGCGAAGGCACCAGGCCAGGTTAATTGTTGATGAAGCACGGTAATAGCACCTGGTAGACTCTACGAGGATATTAAGACGTACGCCCGTGATAATGGACAGAGCTCAGTGAATGGCAGGACTTTCCCTTCCCCCCCTCCGCTGGACAAAGATACTCCCTCTGAGATACATCTTTATACCCCAATACAAACAAGTTACAGCCTGCCTCTGACATAGCTGTGGCTAGTTATCACCTTGTATATGTTGGTTTAAGTAAAACATTTTTATTACGTAGTTTTCCTGACCTTATCTTTTAGGAGGGGTCAGTGTGTTCCTGTTATCCTTGGGGAATGTTTTTGTACCATCCTTGATAGTGGGATGTTCTGGTACCACTTGATATCAGGATGTGTTTGTGTGAGCACTCTGTGACTAGCACTTCTTAGGAATATGTATTTCTGCAATATCAGCCCTGTTCTTGCCAGATTTTGTGAGCAGGTCCTACCTCATAGCAGGCCTCTGACACAAGGGCTTATGTCTTAGGCTCTCTTCCTACTACAGGGCCAAGTTCTCAGGTGCATAGGTTACATTTGCCACTTTCCTCCAGAACCTAACCTCACGAACACAAATTTAGATCAGATGCAGGGCTGCTCCAACTTGTGCAGGCAGTAACAGGCCTCTAGAGCTGCTGAGCCAGCCCAGAAACACCGGAGCAGACACGACTTCACACACCTGTCCTCCTTCCCACACCCTGCTACCACAATGCACCATTCTTGCATGAGAGAAAGCACTACCTGATGCTCTAAGATGGGGATGAGGATCTAGGCACTTGTCTTTTGCATCCAATTTCAGCACAGGATAGATTACGTAACTCGACAGAGTAACAACATACACACAGCACTGTACAAACTTCCTCCCCTCGCTGACACAGGCCTTATCCACATATCCTTCTTCTATTTTAAAATAGAATTTGTGGTCACACAGAATTCTGACAAGCTCCACTCTACAGAACGCACGACAAGCCTGCACTTCTGTGTATAATTGAAAAGGTTCCAGCCACCTGGGCTCGGAGGGAGAAGCATTTAAAAAAAAAAAACCCATACCAGCTGATCTCAGAGAGGTGGTGTCTTAAGGGCCAAACTGGAGGCCTCTGAACATGGGTAGGCAAACCTGAAATCTCTTCTAGCCTAGGTGTGTGGGAAATATTGGCAGAGGTTCAGAGGAAGGAACAGAAGGGCTGCCCTAGGTCAGTTTTATCCATAGAATAGTTTAGACAGAAGACCTGGGCCAAGCGTGCACACTGCAACCATATCTCATCCACCTCCAAGGAGAGGAATAGGGGCTGACAGCAACGGCAAGAACAACCGACAGGAGAAAGACAAGACAATCCTGAAAAACGAGGGAAAGGAGAGGGATGTCTGGATTAATTGCACTGAGATCAGGAAATTTTAACGGTCTAATTTCAGATTTTCCCTTCACTGCACTGGGGTATAGAGTTCATATTGTGACTTGTGCTCTGCACAAGAACAAGCAGAAGGTTCCAACTGGAAACAAATCGCTCCCGGCAAATAAGAGAAAAAACAGGGATATTGCTGCCAAATCAAGTTAGTTTTTTTAATCGTACCTGGCCCTCTGCCTAAATTACCTTTCCCTCCACTCATTACATATGGGGGTGTGTAAACCCTCACTCGTGGGCATTACACCATGGAATGACTGAAAGTGGCACTAGAAAAAACTTCCTGCTACCTGCAGACATTGGGGCTGTCATATCCTTGCCAACCAAAAGGAGAGTCAGGAAACTCCAGGCAAACCAAAGGGATGCACCAACCTCAGCACGCCATTCACGTACTCAAAAATATTAACGATAGCGGGCGTTATTAATGCGGGTGCTCAAGAGCAGCGTTCGCTTCAGACGAACACCCTCACTATCCCAGGAAATGGAGTGATCTTGTCACTATCCTTGACAGACCGGACAGAGAGAGAGAACGTTGGCTTGGTTGTTCCCCACACCCGCCATGCTTACTGGCCAGTATTTGCATGCTTTTGGTTGACTCTCTGCCCTGCGGATGACTTGCCCCACCCATCCATGATAAAGAGAGGACTCCTCAAGGCTGGTGACTTCTACAGCTCTTCTAAATGTAACTAGATTAAATGAGGTAGAGAAGGGACATACTAAACTGACCACATCATTAACAGAATTGTAGGACTGGACAGGACCTCGAGGGGTCTTCCAGTCCAGTCCCCTACACTCAAGGCAGGACTAAGCAAAACATGATTAAGAAAATAATTTATTTGGTGCTATCGAGGGCAAGAGAACAAAATGTAATAGGTAGAGACGTACTGTCTCGCAGAGAGAAAATGGAGTTTGATTAGTGACATATCTGAAAGGCAGGCAGTATTTTTAGTCTAATTTCCAAGATTAACAGCATGAGACACAGCAGCCCCTTGGTTTACAGACCCACATAATGGCCAGCAAAGGTGCAAAATATAATTTTAAACATTTAAGGGATTTTTGTTTTTGGTGAGCATCACAAATTGTTTAGAATGCAGGTAACTTGTTGTATTTGAAGCTTAATTTCATGTATCAGAAGAGCATGAAATTAGCAAACCAACATACAGATCACTAAGGCTTTGCAAAAAGGCAAAAAAAATTATTCCAATGTTAAGTCATAAAACAGTGGGATAAAACCAGACCTTAAACAATTGCTAAACTTTGTGCAAACACATTAAGAATCTATGTTTTCTAGTCACTAAGCAGTCACTTGGCTGTAGGAACCGATTTTTTACAATTACTAGCTGTACACTTTACAAAATCTTGGTGGAATCTGAGAGGAGCTGAATTAAGGGGCTTTAGGGACGATTACATTGACAAAGGACTCTGATATCCAAGTCTGACTAATAGAATACATTTCTTTTTTTAATGCAATTCTATTTCCATAAGTGACTAAAATGTCAATTCCCCTTTCCGCAAGGTGGAAAATACACAAGCCAGAGGATGATTCCCTAATGAACCCTCTATACTAAAAGTACAACTTATTCTCATCATGATGCACAGGACTTCAGCAGAGCAAATCCCATTTGAAATACAATACTTGCAGGTCCTCCAATGGACAGCACTACAGAAGACCAAGGCTCTTCACAGCCATCAATGAATTTAGCTCCACAACATCCCCCTGAGGTAGGTAAGCATTATACCCATTTGACAAGGAAAGAGAGACAGTAGTTCAGTGATTTGGCTGAGGTCACAGCAAGCACAGAGCAGGCAGCGCCAGGAACAGAATTTCTACTTCCCTGACACGGAGTCCACTGCTCTAGCCACTCAGAACAGGCTTCATTTAGAGTTACGGAGAATAAAGCCCTCAGCAAGATGAGGATGTAGCCTTCAATTACTAAATTCAGAAAGGATCACCTCTCAGTTGCACTCCCCACAGCCCAAATAAGAGAATATCTGGGGAAAGTGACAATGGAATTAAAAATACCAGGTTTTGAATTCAGAGAAATGACTATGTAGTAGTTTAGTGAGATTTTTGGTGATGAGTACAAAATCGAAGTTAACTGTGGCACCATGCTTTCTGTACCTTGAATCTAAAATATGAGTTCACAGTGAAATTTTGACGTTCTGAAGTGTCTACAACTCTGTCAAAGGTACCATGTAGATGTCTGCATGCACACGTATTGACAGATTATGCTTCAAGAATGAGATCAAACTGAATACTGGAGTTGCTCCACATGTCTAGCATTCCATGCTGTCTAAATTCCAATAGGTGTTCTTTGGACAAGGACAGCATGGGAAAAAACACCATTTTCTAAAGTAACATGCAACTCTTTGCAAGGAGCACTTTTGTTTAAATAGAAACACTTAAAACTTGGAAACCGTAAAACAATATTTTGCACATTTAACTAAATCCAAAATAAAATGCACAACAAAGCAGGGTCATGAAAGTTTACAGAACTTAAATATTTATTTTTAAACCATTTTAAACCCCAAAACATTGAAATAAGCTACATCTATAAACAGATTTACAGGACTAACAACTACATAAGCTAGAGGAGAACTACAATTTGTATCTGTGATGCAGTTATTTTGTAAAGCCTCAGATCAACTGTATATACAACTTTTGCTGCTTTTACACTTATAAAAATATTTATTTAATCCATAACATTATTGTTTTCAAAACTATTTCCAGACTTTTTTCTCAGATATAAATTCTAATTGAGTTTCAGTTCTATAGCAGATGAAAAGTTTTAAACAGAAACATTTCTTTAAAATTAAAACAAGGAGTTAAAAGTAATTTTTACAGTGTAGGCACACCTTGGCATGTCTAACCACCATCTCTCACGAGTGTCCTTTATATAAAAACGATGTCATGGCAACTTTTGACTAAAAATGCAGTATTTGTTTGCACACCATTACTTTTCCAATATTTGGCAGATATATTTCAGATTTCTTTAAAATGACTTTTGTGCAAAAACAAAATGTGCAGGAACCATAAAATAAACACATCCAGCCTTTATCAAAAATAAATTTACACCAACAGTTCCACAGCTAAGTACTGAAATACAATCCCAGTTCAAAACTTCAGCATAATATACATACTGGGTTGAAAAGAAAAAAGGATATTGCCCATCTAGCAGTACCATAAATATATAACTGAAAGCAATTTTATAGTCTTACCTACTTTAGGGAAAAAAATCATTTTGTACTGCACCGTACTACCTTTTTGTGAAAGAATATCTATAACTCAATTATTTGCATATTAACTGGTAAATACATATTTAAAATACACTTTCAGAAAATTATAAACAAGTGATGTTGATGTACTGCATTTAATGTACTTTAAGAACAGAAGTGTATAAATATTTTACAGGAAAACACCACCACCACACAAAACGCTGGTGTTATACGGATACCTGCTTGTGAGGTATTTATCACATGACACCCGACTTCTCTCTGGCTACCTCCCACCCAAGCATACAATGCGCTGTTTTTATACTCAAAAGAAAAATTTAAATTAAATTGGACTTCAATTTCTGTCCATTATTGCCAAAGGCCCTCCCCCCCACCCTGCATCTGTATTGCTTTAAATTTCCTACCATGATGAATAAGATTTAATTACTACTTCTAAATCTGTTCTAAAAGGTAATACATCTACTGTACATCAGGATATACCTGCTGCTACATATCACCTGCAAACTACGGACATATTGCTCTCAAATGTGTATAATCATAGAGCTGCCTACAATACTGTACCAATTTAGAAGTATAATAGATATTGTTGCAGGTTTAGTTTCAGGGTATGATAAAACTATGGTGATCGAAGCAGGTGCTCCAGCAACACCCTACCCACTACGTTACATGTTTTGAATATGCTTGTGAAAAAAAAAGCTATTTCTGAAGCTTGTTAGTGATTTACAAAAAAGTTAACTTATGAATACAAAAGACCTGTACGTTCCCATCAATGTACAGTAACAAAAGAGCATCAAAACATACTGTACTTGCACTTCCTAGTAACTAAAGTAATGGCCACATCTAAAAGCAAAACTGCACCTCAACATTTATCTGATTAAACAGATGAAACTACAATATTAAAAGTTGTTCTTTACAAAATAATTTCCTGAAAATATAAAACCATGTACACCATCACAAAATAGTTAAGTAGGTTCTTCCAAATCCTTGATCATCGTCATCATCATCATCAACACGTTGCAAAGATCCAAAAGGCACAAGGAGCTCATGAGCTAAGCACTGCCAAGCTTGAAGTAGTTTTGGTGGGTTTCACTGGGTCCATATGAAACAGCAGTCATTTATGGGAAGTTTCTTAGGATGAGTCATTAACAGAAAACCTATACATAAAAATACACAAGTAAGAACTGTATTCACTTTATTCCAACTTGGTACACAGCTCATGAATTAACCACACTTCAGTCTATAAAGCTACTAAACAAGTAAGTGCATTAATCTTATCTCGCATATGTTAGCTCTTAACCGGACTGCCTACACAGATGTGAAAAAAAACCAAGGGGCAATGTTTCTGACAGAAGACCCTTGAAATAACATGCAATGATTTTTTTTTAATTAGTCAAGGGTTTATCTGCTCCCCTGTTTAGGTTTATAAATGTCTCTTCAACAAGGAATTACAGGAACTGTCTACATTAAAACTGCAGGATAAATAAAGAACAAAGAATAATTGTTTTTACCATTAATTTTTCATTTACAGTAGTTACAAGTAACACTTCAGGTTACTTGTAACTACAATAGCTAAAAGGTTTTCTAGAAAGAAATGAAGTTCTCAAATAGATTCTCCCTTTATTCTGCCACTGTTGCTCATGCTGAGAAGACTCTCTCTGTTGATCTCAATGAGATTATTTGCATAGAGAGGTGCTCAGCATGTAAAGATGGCAGATAAAGGGAATAAACAGTCATTTTTACTGCAGTCTAGGGATTACATATAATGCAGTATGTCTAACAAATGATATGAAACTGGATAAGAAAACACACTTGACCCAACTTCTATGATTCCACCTTAAACAAAGTGATCATAAATGTTTTTGATTACTCTCAGTCTGTTAAAATAGCAATAATGTTTCAACATATAGATGCTACTGTCTTATACTGTATTGGGTTACACAGAAATCAATGGGGACATAGCATCTTCACAAAGCCCTCAGGCTACAGATGTGGCTTTTCTTGAAATTCTGTACATGTTTTGTTAACATAAAAACTGTTGAAAATCACCAGTTATTATCGGTCACTTGCATCCTCCTGGAAGATTTTATGTAGCTTGACCAAACAACAACTGATCACAAACGTTCTAAAAAGATAGACACTGTTGCCTCTGTATAGCAACCAGCTACAATAGGGTGATTAGGGGAGTGAACCAAACTGGCTGTGGTCTCCCCAACTAGCCTCCACACCCAGCAAACAGCATCAATGGCCAAATCCTCCCCTAGGGGGCACCACATGGGGTAGAAGTTTCTCCAGCTCATGGGGCAGAGGACTCGGGGAGGTGGAAGGCAAACCAAGTCAGGTACCCTCTTACCCACATGCATATGATAAAATCTAACTACATGATGGCATAAGATTATTTCCACAGCTCACTAGCCTCATTCAGGACATAGGATGGACGCACAACGGGGCAGAATTAAGATTGCCTGGGTAATTATAACATTGGCATTTCCTAATCTGAGAGCAGACCTTTGCAACCTAAGTAACATTTTTAACATAGTTTATGTACAATATATATATTTTTAAACACACACACCCCCTCGCACCCCACAAAAAAACAACTTACTTCTGAAATTTCTCCATAAGTTTCTTCACCATCTTATCTGTGATCCCTGGACATGTAGATTCTGCCATAGTGATGCTCTTCTCAAGTTCTTCAATTGCTTTCTTCCTGCTAGCATTATTTATGTCCTGCTGTTTAAGCTGAGTGAAAGACCAACACAGCTGTACCTTAAAGATTTATAAAATGCTTGTGCAAATTTTAAAGAGAGCTTTGAATTAACGACTTACCTCAGCAAACACAGGTGTGATTATCATAGTTAAACAACTCAGGGTTTTCACAAGGTCTTGATCCTAAAAGTTAGCAAACATATATATGTAATATAATATATATGTATATATAAAAGCAATCATATTTATGCTTGTATCATCATTTTAAAAGACTTGATATTTAACAGAACCTTTGCAACACATCACAAAGACATACTTTACTTCAACAAATCTAGTGCGGTTTGGAAATAAACGCTTGATGATATTTCTGAAGCAATGCCACTTTATATTATGGTTCATTTCTCTGTCAGATTAATTCTATGTAATTCTTTAAAATTAAGATAATCTATAGACAGACATTGTGCCATGAACGCTCTACCACTAAGCTGCCATGGACACTGGACTTCACCATTAATTAGTTTTGGGGTTTTACTAGAAGATATTTTTGTGCTATTTTATGAAAAATAAAAATAAGGATTGAAGCCAAAAGTCAACAAACTATTTTGAGTTTAACTGGCTACCAGTTACTAAATATCCCATTCCTTACAACAGCTTCCAATCAGCACTAAGAATGAAAAGCTCTTCCGATTGTACATACTGTTCCATTCTGCAGTTTCTTTGCATCTGGCTTCTTTCGAACTGTAGTAAAACTCCACTCAGGATGAGAATTGTTCTCCTTGTTGCTGGACTCCCTAAAGAAAATCACAAGGATACCTTCTACAATGATAGTGGTCAAAAACACAAACTTTACTAGCACAGGTAACGAGCATGCAAATGAAACTGCATGGTTAATTTCATCTGCCTTAAAAATTCATGTCTATTGAACCTTTATTGTTAAATAAATTAAGTGAACTTTACAAGATCTTGTCGTTTTAACTCATCTCTCCCTAACATGTTTTTCCCTCTCGTGTCACAACTCAAACTGAAAGCTCTTTGGGGCAAGGGACATTATCTTATGTGGCCCAATGAATGTGGTTACAGTTACATGAGACAATGATTTGATGTCCAGGAAATGGAAGAGTTTAACCCTGGGGGCTCTCCTGAGCAGAACGTGCTACCTGTACCAAACTGTTTGGTACTTAGGTAGCAAGGGCAAAGAGTACACTAGGGGCAAGCCAAAGACATGACATGCTTGTCACAGAAGCAGAACTGGAATTTAAGTCCACAGAGATTGGAAGGCTAGTACACAAGCACACCACATTATAGGCTCTAGTTGGAGAACAGAGACCCATGCAAGGCTGCTGCTAATGCATGAGCTAGAGAATGATTATAGCATAGCACAACAAGAGCAGTGAGCTATAACTCAAAACACAAATGAAACACTACTGCATTAGTAATGTTCAGAAAAGCCATACTAAAAACACACTTACGAATCAGAACCATCCGAATCCGATTCATCACTACTGTGCCCTTCTGCCTTCCATCTCTTAAATCTGTCAATAAGTTCTGTCAGATAAGAAGTCTTCTTGGCATTTTTCAGAATGAATTTGTGTTTCAGGAGTTCCTTTGCAGTCGGGCGCTATAAAACACACAAAGATATTTATGTTTATCCTACATAAAGTTGCTGTGATTTTAAATGCTATTTAAAAACATCTCTTCCTTGGCCCAGTCCCAGAATCGAACATCCATATAGTAACAGCAGCTTTTAAGAAGCCAACACAACCTACATTTATAATCCTCTAAGAATATGATCACCCCATACAGCAGCTACAGAATTGATCAATTAGTGATTTCTGTATTAGATAACAGACACCTAGACAAAGCTGACTGATGATACTTCTCCAATTCAATGAAGTTTGTAACCAGAATAAATATAATATTTAAGTGCAAGTCTTGCTGGGGTATTATTCAAGGTTGGCCCACGCTTCCTCCTCTCCAGAGATACTGCATTATACTACTTCTTTCTGTGCTTTAGAAAGCTGTCTCTGGAGCCCATCATCACTTTCTTTAATCATCTCGACACCTTTACATGGGGAGGAGGAGGAGTAAGGTTTAAGTAGCGACAAGCTACTCCACTCCCTCTTGCAATAGAGAAGCATACAAAGTCACAGACTCTCACGTTACACCCACCACCTATATAGTATATTTCACAGTCAAAGATCTTTGCAAGCATTAAGACAGACACAGATGAGAAATATACTCACAAATGTTGGGTCCTTATTCAGACATGCATCAATAAATTCTTTAAAAGGTTTGCTGAATTCTCCTAATAGAGTTGGAGGATTGTTTTTTGGAATAAGAAACAGAACTCTCATCGGATGCATGTCAGAGTTGGGTGGCTCTCCTTTGGCTAGTTCAATAGCAGTGATTCCCAAAGACCAAATGTCAGCCTGGGGGAATGAAATAGTTTTATTCTCACTGAATGCAAAGCCGAAGCCTGAGGTGTCACCCATTATTTGAATTCTATACTCAAGCCAACAGAAAATAAGAGTTCTGTAAGAGCTCCTGACAGCGCAATAATTATATACATCATTTTAAACATGCTTACTGTACACATATTTTATACACTGTTAACATAGCATAAAGGTGATGAATATAAAAAACACAAGGGTCAGGAAATTTATGCTGAAAGTGGTAAAGTTTCCAAAAAATCCTAATTGACCCAGGAGCTTAAGTCGATTTAGGTGCTTTTGAAAGAAGTTACCCAGCATCACTCTCCCTTCCACAGTGCAAGTGACATATGTTTGAGCACCAGAGACATACTTAGATGCATTCTGTATGTGCTTTTGAAGAGAAATAGTATTTCTGAGAACCTTTCATTTAAAAATTGTTTGGTTTTAAGAAAGATAACTTTGTATTCTTAACGTTAGTTTTTGAAGAACACTAGTATTCAATATTTCCCCACCAACTCTACCCCCCCTCCTCCGGACCAAAAAAAGAGGCTCAGAGGTCAGTCATAACCCAATATGGGAGAAAATAAGTAACCCATCAATGAATCTTCATTAATTACTCTTTCCTACCTGACTGATTATTTCAGAAATTAATTAGGAAAATACAAACATTCTAGGTAGGTCTGAAACACCAGACTTCTCAAAAATTTGAGACATGTAACTATTGGAAGTGTCTCTTTAGAGTAGAACTAAAGGGAAAAGTGCCAGGTAATGGTTACAAAACTTACAATACTCACCAGTAGCCACAGTAAGTCAGATGTCAGGCATGTATATACCTTTGTATTTAAATGTGTTTGTTCAGAATTAATCATCTTTCCCACTTCAGATATTTTCCCCTTATGATACAATATTAGTTTTCACACTTGGCAATCTACTGTGCAAGTAACAATGAAGGAGAAGAACCACCACCATGAGGAAACTTTAAAGTTACAAATGGCTCTGTAGTGGTCACCCCGCTCCTGCCCGGAGGGGTTAAAAGCAGCCCTGGGGAGGGCTGTGGCTGGGGAAAGGCTGACTGGGGAACCAGCCTCGGCTGGGGCCACGCCCCAATCAGGGCCCAGCTGGCCCTTATAAGAGGGCAGTGGGCCAGAAGCAAGCAGTCTCTCTCTAGCTTGCTGAGGGAGAAGGGCCTGGCTGCTGGGGAGCTGAACAGAGTACCTAAAGTGGAGCAGGGCCGGGGGAAGGCTAGAGGAGCTGGGGAACTCCAGCCTGGAAACTCCCCAGGCTGCAGGCTTTGTTAAAGGCTCAGAAGGGTACTGGGGCTGCAGAGGGGCAGCAGGTCCAAACCTCCCTTGCTGGTGATGAGTGGCATTTACACTGCAGTCTGCCCCAGTGAACGGGGGCTAGATCAAGACTGGGCAGTAGCCATAGTCTGAGGCGAGGTGGGGATAGGGGGTTGGGGGTTCCTTGGGGAGGGGAGACCCAGATTTGTGGGGGTACTGCCAGGGGGCAGACCCTGGGCCTAAGAGGGGCACCGGGGTCCAGGAAGGACTCGGGCCCAGTGGCAAGTGGGACACTGGCCTGCAGAGGGCGCTCCGGAGGCTGGAAACGCTAATTCTCTGGACGACCAGTAGGAGGCGCTGCAGGGGTGAGTCCCGCCCCATGACAGGCTCCTGCACTGATCAACAATATTTAGCATGTTTTACATATTAAGCCTCCAACTATAATATAAAAGGGATATTCTGATTACTTGATAATAGGGAATCCTCAAGTGTTTCAAATACAAAAAGTCAACATGTTATTTTCTAAGGTAACAAAGCCTTTTAAAAAAAGTTGAGTTACAGTTGCTCTCTAACAACAGTGTTTATTACAAGTTATAAGATCATATCACAACGATCATCTTCTGGGTGAAGTGTAAGCAGAGTCACTTGCAAAGCTATAAAGTATCTTTCACTAAAACAATCACACTTGAAGAAACTAAAGAAAGAGGATGTATGGAAGATTATCCTGGAAAGCCAAGGCCATAAATTACTTGTGCAAAGAGTGAGACAAAGAGGATGTGGAATCATGGGAGAGATGGAAAGGAGGACTGAGGGGAAAAAAAAAAGACAACACCAACCTGCCATGGGGGGAGAGTAGCTTTTAAACAGGCTCAGCTGTTTTTGATCACTGTGTATGTACAGGGTGTGCCCATCCCAGATAGCAAGTCGACAAACACAGGAGTAGTGCAACTGCACACATTCAGTAGAGAAGTTATAACTCCAGCCATTCCATTTACTAGAACAGGGTTACATATTTTCTGTCTCTCTATAGCCTCCCTTTCCATTCACAAGTAATTCTGCTGCTATATTAAATCTGAATATAAAACTAGTTTGTGACATTTCAACAACAGACAACCAACAAGGGGCTCCACTGTAATTTTGAGAAGCGGGAACTGTAAAATAATCTACTATAGAGAGCAGATTTATTTCATTATATCATCTGTCATTTTGAGGGGTTACTTCAATCTAGCAGCCAAAGCATTAGTCTGGTAACCAAAATGAAACCCTCTGATGGAAGCCTTGAAATTTTCCTAGGAAAAGAATTGTAGTCCATGACCGTTCTCTTACACTCTAGATTCAATGCAATTCAATTGCATATTTATGCCTCTTGTTGGTCAATCAGGAGAAGTTAAGGAGACGAAGAAAACCAAAACCATCCTCCTTGCTCTTGTCCAGATGTATTTCTATTAAGTCTCAATGTCTTTGGAAAGAGTCTCCATCAGAATGCAGATGTACTCAGTATAACTATCCATAATTCCTAGGAGTTTTTGGTAGACTCCCATTAAAAGTGGATTTGTATCTTCGTATCTCAGGGAAACCAGCAGTATCCATAATAAGAATCTTCATATATAAATGTTAGTATTTCAGAGGTTTTCAGATTTCTCACTCTTCGTATTTTTTTTTAAAAGCCTGTGTCTCAACACAGCAGGGATTACAATACCAGCGGTCAGTCGGCACTAGCTATATCATCATGGGCTATACCAAAGTAGACTTCTCTACCTCCATCCATGGACACCATCACCCAAAATAGGTCCCACTGGTTGAGTGCACCTCCCCTCCCACAACTGGCAATTGTCACTGAGCAGAGGGTAGGGGTATTCTTACCACTCCTCTTGGCTCGGTTATCATCCAAGCTCATTTCCAGCACCTGTTGTCACCCCTCAGACCAACTGCCGACACGTGAGAATTAAACTTCCCCCGTGCTAATAAGCAGCAGAGAGGCTAGTGCCCAGAGCTATGGAACCTTCTGCCAACAGCTACATGAAAGGCAGTGGGATCATGACTACATCAACAGAGTTAGCAGCAACTGCCCTACTGCAATTAAAGTTACTTTCTTTTTCATATGCAGTCACTATATTAAAACCTTTGGCATCATATATGTCCTAAGGCAGTGGTTTTCAATCTATGGCCTGCAGACCCCCGGGAGTCTGCAGACTAGGGGTTTGTGAAAGGTTGTCGTTACCACAGAACAGTGACCTCTAGGGGTCCACAGACTGTGTCTAAGATTTCCAAAGGAGTCCCACACCTCCATTCAAAATTTTTTAGGGATCTGCAAATGAAAAAAGGTTGAAAACCACTGTCCTCAGGAGACCCTTTAAAAAACTTTACATTCAAAAATGTTTATAAAAATACTTTAGGTTTCTGCTTACATATTACTTCCCAGGCACAGCAATATAGACCACAGAACTATAGATAATAGAGACAGAAGAGCTCTATTAGGTCATCTAGTCAGTACTCATGGATATACACTTGTACTCTGGAAATTCCTGCAAAGACTGCAATACCTTTAGAAGCTAATGGAGCAGTAAATTCTCAGTCACCATTTTTCACTCTGCTCCTTTTGAAAAGCAGGTTCCCACTGGTCATTTTTTAATCTTTGAAAGTTTCCCTTCTGATTGCAATAGCAATAATAGAGCACGGAATGGAAACAAAAACATCTGGCACCTTGACAGTATCCTGGGGGGATTTGCTCCAAAGAAATTAATCTAAAATGACAATTTTCAGCTCACTTGGTGGCTTTTCAGGAACCCTACAGAGCTCTTGCACTTTTGCAGAGGTAGGACCGTGCTGTCTTTATTTATGCAGTATACAGAGTTTCCATGTGCTTTCTCTGACAATGTTATATAAGTTATTCACTGGCAAACTTTCCATACCCTTGTACGTCTATCACTCAAGCTACAACAAATGTGAATTAAATGCTTACACCAGGGGTGGGCAAACTACAGACCGGGGGCCACATCCGGCCTTTCAGACGTTTTAATCTGGCCCTCGAGCTCCCGCTGGGGAGCAGGGTCCGGGGCTTGCCCCACTCCTCATGTGCCGCGGCTCCGCATGGCTCTCGGAAGCAGAGGCACATCCCTGCTCCGGCTCCTATGCGTAGGGGCAACCAGGGGGCTCCGCATGTTGCCCCCAACCCAAGTGCCGCCCCCGTAGCTCCCATTGGCCGGGAACTGCAGCCAATGGGAGCTGCAGGGACAGTGCCTGTGCACGGGACAGCGTACAGAGCTGCCTGGCCGCGCCTCCACATAGGAGCCAGAGGGGGGACATGCAGCTGGTTCTGGGAGCTATCTGAGGTAAGCGCTGCCTGGAGCACGCACCCCTGACTCCCTCCCATGTGCCAACTCCCAGCCCTGACCCCCCCCACCCTCTGAACCCCTCGGTCCCCGCCCAGAGCACCCTCCTGCACCCCCAACCCCTCATCCCCAGCCCCACCCCCGAGCCCCCACCCTCCCCACACACCCCAACCCGCAGCCCCCTCCTACACCCTGAACTCCACATTTCTGGACCCACCCCAGAGCCCGCACCCCCAGTTGGAGCCCTCACCTCCTCCCACACCCCAACCTCCAATTTTGTGAGCATTCATGGCCCACCATACAATTTCCATACTCAGATGTGGCCCTCAGGCCAAAAAGTTTGCCCACCCCTGGCTTACACAAACACCTACTTGTCATTATGGTGTGTGGCAATAAAATTAAAAAGTCAGTCACATGATTATTACAGTTCTATAGTAAAATATAAAATGAATAAACTATTTGTAATTTACATACAATTCAAAACTCAAAAGCAGAAGTCAAACTAATTTCTTCTGAAGCTGCAGTGATAAGAGAACTATTTCTCTAGTAATACTTACTTTTGAGTCATAAGCCGACTGCTGTATAACTTCAGGGGCCATCCAAAATGGTGTGCCTACAAAGGTATTCCTCTTAATTTGTGTATCCGTCAGCTGCCCAGCAACTCCAAAATCAGCAAGTTTAACATCTCCTTGCTCTGACAACAACACATTGGCAGCTGGAGGGAAGGGAAAAGAGGTGAAGTAAAATGTAGTTTATCACACTGCTGCTATTACTTTAAAAGAAATTAAGTTAATATTTAAAGTTTTATGCACCTTTTATATCCCTGTGAATTTTCTTCTCCGAGTGTAGGTAGTCTAGACCTTTCAAGATTTCCTTTAGCATAGTAGCAATCTGGAATTCATCAAATGGACCAGCCCGTAGCTTTAGAGGGAAACATTACAATTAAAACAATACTCCCTATCTTATCCTTAATCCCTGCCTTGTCATTTATTAAAATGTAGCTACCGTATGTTTGAAACTTCAACTTTTTTGCTATAAAAAGTTTCTTTAACAGAATGCACAAAATGAAAAGATTCACTGTATGTGTCGATTAAAAATACTGGGTCACAGCTACTGCAGGAGTGGATCCTAGCAGTTTTAGTAATGCTCACAGTAATACTGCTATATAACTTAAGGAATGTTTCAATGGTAAAAGGGTAAACAGTATACAAGACTCTCCCCACCCAGCCATGTACTACACTGAAAACTGGAGTTAACTGCAAAAGTTCCTGGTTTCTGCAGCACTTATAAACTAGAAATTCTGCACCTCAAAGAAACTGAGGTTTTACCTTTTACAATTCACTTAACCATGAAAAACTAATACAAATAGTACACTCTTTGCATTATTTATTTTGATATCAATTCCATTAATTTCATTGTCCCAATGTTTTTAATTTGTTGCAGATTTTTTACATCACCATATTGTAGAAAAGGTTGTAGAGAGTAAGTGGAGATATTGCCAGTTGGGAAAGCGAGGGCTGTTTCATGATTTCTGCAGATTCCACAAACAATGCATCCATGTACACCTGGCTCACTCTTTTGAAAGATTTCTCAACCCACCACAATGGCTAAAAGGAATTTTTTTTTTTTTGAGTTAATAAAGAGCTTAGTTCCAGAGCGCCTGACAATTGTTCACTGACACTTTCACTATGTTTTTTTGTTCCAGCTGTTGAGTTATTACCTCAGAATTCCATAAACAAGTTTAAATCAAGTCATAGGAACAACTTGTAAAAAAAGTTAAGCACACGCACACTTTGTAATGAACATATGGGAAAAAAATCATCTATGGTACTACAGAATTGGTCCTCAAATTCCAGAAGCGAAGAAACAGAAGCACTGTGGCTCTATTATCTTACAGGAAAGGGCAGGTCTTCTCAAGTTTGCAGCTGAGGGACGGCTCTACTGGGGAAACCACACATTACCACACAGAGGATTGTGCTCTTCTAGCACCCCCTAAGCTGCTTCTTTCATGAATGCTACATCTCTCTTAAGAAAAAGGCACTTTGTATGTTTAAATTTAAACTGTTGAAAATAGAAAACCCAACTCAGTTGTACCTTTAATATTAACTGCACTCTATGTGCACACAACATTCCCAAGACCCACTGCAAGAGAAACAGTTTATGTACTCCAGTGTCATAAATAGTCTGCTTTGAAAGAAGGAAGCAAGGATAAATTTTTTCCTAATAAAACCAAATTTTTAAAAAAAATGATATGGTAAGTTAGGAAACTTTACACCATTTCTCAGCATTTAGAAACAGTGAAATAACAAACCTTCATGCAAACTCATTGAGTAGGAAAAGTTGTTTAGCATAACCAGGGCACATATTCACACTTTTAGGAATGTCATACAGCAGGACTAAAACAACATTAACTACCTCCAGAGTCCAAACTTCATAAGAAGATATACAAATGCACAACGGAATAAACATAAAACCTGACTGCTGGCAAAAAGAACGAGAGTGGATATGAACCCAAAGATGAGCACGAACAGCCAACATCTAAATAATCTTTAGTTAAAGACATTTTTCTTCACTAGAACACCGCTCTGGAATTGAGATTACTTTTTCCAACAGGGACCACACTCTTCAAGTATTATTATGTTCCTCTGCTTAATAAGAAAAATAGTTTAAGTGCTACTTTAAGAAGCCAACAAGCTGCACTAAATTATAATACTTACAAGATCTAAAGCTGATCCTCCACCCAAGTATTCCATTATTATCCATAACTTTGTGCCCTATAAATAAAGAAATATGGTGAGAGACTAGGCACATAAAATGGTTTGAACGTTGTAAAGAATTATTTTTACTGCACTGGAAAACACGATCACTTATTTCAAGGTACTATTAACGCAGTGTACCTAAATAACAGACCCCTCCCCAAATGCAACAGTCCAGTAACTATAAATTTATTCTTCATTATATTTGGCAAGAGACACTAACAGGCAGCAGCATTTCCTCCAAGAATGCTCAGGCTACCAAAGACAATTAATTTAATTTCTATTTCTGAGCACAATAATAACTTTTCATATTTTATATCTACGGTGCTATTAGATGAAGCAATATGGTTTAACAAACAGGAAAATACTTTTAAAAATTTTTTTCAGCACCACCAGAATTAAGCGAAAATATCCCCTTCTTTTCAGTTCTAGGTTTTTGCACTAAAAATTAGTAACATGAAAATAAAAAGACCACACACTTTTTCAGCACACACCTGAATGAAATTTATTGAAATATATCACTTGAGTCAAAAACTACATACTGAATTGTAAGGAATTACAAAGGTTGAGAATTTTTGCGACTCTGACATGGTTACTGTCATTCAAATTAGATTCAGTGTGTTTTTTTTAATCCATTCAGTCAGTACACTATACTAAGAATCCCTTTTGAGTCCTATATTCTGCATGACTCTCAAAAACCCTTTCCACAGAAGTTGAGAGATTGAACATGCCCTTGGAGATACTTGTAAACAGCAACAAGAAGAGGATGTAGCTGCCAGATTCAGGTACATCAGTAAGCTACAGACTAAACTGTTGCTTCAGATGTATCCAGTCATCTATAAAGCAAATCAGACAACTAAGTCCTCAGCAGCTAAGAATTATTGGTGCCATTTGAAATAGGCTCACCCGAAACAATTTTCTTGTGCATTACTTGGCTATTGCTGTATGGCTCATGTGCCCTCTGCTGTAGAAAAGAGCCTTCAACCAGTAGCTAAATAATGTACCTAAACTCTTTGAAGAAGAGCTCGTCTCTTCCTACACGTTTATATGGTACCTAGCACATCTGAGACATTCCCACAGTGAAGTCATTCTGGCACTGTGAAAGTGGCTCTACTACTGTAATGCAAAGCAGTCCTACATAATGTGGTACAGGAGAAGACTAATCCTGGACCTTAGACCAAAGCAAATTAATTGTTGTCTACATAAAGATAAAAGTCCATTCAGAGGTCAGATATGATAATATTAAGATGCACCTTTCATTTGTGCATTCTTGAGAACTTGCTTCTCAGCAACCAAGCAGACCTCACTAGCACCAGTTGAAGGCCCATTTCATCCTCAACTCCCAGTTCATAAATTTAGGTGAAAGCCTAGAAATTCTTGGCATTTAATCTGTTGAGATGTCCATGTATTACAGTACCAGCTCCTTCAGTACTGAGTAATCACTCTGAAGTTCCATGTACAGGAAGTCAGAAGTTCTTAAGACAATCATTTGTGGATGCGGAGGTAGCCCTTAGTCTGTAGTTTCAGAAGATGGTTGGTTCATACAGAGCAAGAATCTGATGTCAGATCTACTAATATACAACTGCAAACACATTTTATTCCATTTTTTCCTACACTTCCATGAAAAAAGGCTCAAGTGTTAAGACATGAGCAAAATCTATGGGCTGCAGTTCTTGTAAATATTGGGATGGTGAAGAAAGATACCCACTACATTCATTAGTAAGAAAACAACAAAAATAAGTCAATTTACAATATTACAGTCTGCTGTGTAAATCTCAAGCAATTCATTTACTAGCACTAGCCCAATACAGTTCCAGTTTATGATATCATTACCTTCAAAAGCCTTTCTATGCTCTATGTTGGCTTTTCCCTTACTCCATTTCCTGAAAATTTATAAAAACCTAAAGGAAACCCAACAAGCAAATAAAGGTGCAGTTTTTGAATGCACCATGTCCAGTTACTGAACAGGGTACATTTTGTTAAGACATACTGAATTTAAAAAAAAACCCAGCATTTATATTATGAGTCTATTCCAATATTATGAGATCAGCAGGGAAGGGCTCGCTAATTTTAGCACTATTCATAAAGCCCAACTTTGTAAGTTGGGAAAAAACTTGTAATGAACTCAAATTTCAGGCAAACACTGTGGTCTCACAGATATGTTTGGATGGCTTTTACTGTTATTTGAAAACACTGAATAGCGAAAATGAATAAGTGCTGTGTTTTTAAAATAATGTCGCAAAGAAATCACTACTATTCAGTATAACTGAGCATGTCTAATTTTCACCCAGGCATACGAGAATCCTTCTTTCCAGCTATTTTAGGCCAAGAAAATATATACATATAGAAAGCGCATGCATATGCACATGCTGTGGGGCAAGAGGCATGTCCTTGTATGTTCTTGTATTGCACCTAGTACAATGAGGCCTCAATTGTGACTGGAGTCTCTGGGTGCTCCTACAAGTGTAAATAATAATACTACAAATTAAACCAGTAATAACTGCAGATAACTTAGAGCTGGTCTTAGTCTCGAATAAAAATGAGTAAGTGTTGGCCATGATAGGAACTACAGAATCAAACATTTGATTTCTAGCTTCCAACACGAGGGTTGGTGGGGAGGAGAAACACCATCAAGCAAATATTTTATAATCATCTAGCTTCAGAGAAGATTTATATCTACAGGAGTCAGACTGAAAATAAGTGGAGGCACTGTCCCAAGCTTCGTCTCTGCTTGTATTGCTAAGAAGATGCTACATGAAGACTTGTAGCTCTTACAGGACTATTATCCCTCTTTCTTGCAGGCTTTGATTAGAAGTGATAGTTTATAATTTTGACATTTGAATGATCAGGCTTCAGGAAAAGCCTCACTGAGATGACAGACACCTCTCAGCTGTCTATTTTTCAGCTGTCTTCCTCTCAGGCAGCCTTCACTGCATTGCTTTACACTGTCCACTTTGGAAGGTTCTCGCTACAATCATAAGTGCTTGAATCTCTTTTTTTTTTTTTTATAATACAATGAAAGCTTAGATCTGCAGCCACCAGGGTAAAGTACTGGTTACCAGACAAATTCAACCCCTGTAATCTACTCTACACCATCATATAAAGGGCTAAAATTATATTACAAATTTAAAACTTATTACATGTAAAAACTTTGTTAATACAGCTGGGAGGCTGCACAATTAAGCATTCATGGATCAGAAAGTGAGAAAGTCGTTATGAAAGTGCACAACTTTTACTCTGCTTCTTCATTACAATGCAGTATTTGAGTAAATGATCTTAAGTCATCCTAGATACATTAGGGACAGTCTAATGATCTCGCTCATCATAGTTAGAGACTAGTTCAAACTTTCAAAGGACAATGAGGGCACCACTAAAAGTTTAATAAAAACAACTAGGATTTCAAATTGTTATGGTTAACTCAATAGCAACTAGAAGTTTTTCTCCATGTTTCAAGGAAAATTAATAAGTAACCATTCAAATGAAGACAACTGTTTCTACTTCAAAAATGTTGGGTTGTTTAAGGGTCTGCTCTTTTGTCACAATGTCTGGAAACTGGATTCAATTTCACCTCAAGAGTCACTAAGGAAGCAGATCTTATCTTGTACTCATAGTTTTAAAGACTAAAATGTCTAACAGTTAGACAAGTTTAAAAACAAGACAAGACGTACTCCTGGTGGTCATCTGTCCATACTTTCAGTTTGATATGCAAGCTGTAGACCGGGTGCAGCCCGTTAACTCAGTATAAGAGGAGCTTATAGAAAGAGTGTACGTAGCCCAGCAAAAGTTTAAAATACAGTAAGTCAAATCGTATGAATAAAGACACCCGTTTTTGTTTCAGTTTCTGCTCTGCAGCAGGAAGAGTCTGGAAAAACGTAATTGCAGCTAACAAGATAAAGCCAGCAGCGCAATCAGAGGCTGGGCCACTCCCTTCCTGCCAGTCACAAGTCTGGTTCTGCCTCCCGAGCTGCAAAAAAAGACACTGTAAAGGATCCAGTGCAGAAGAGAAGATGCCTGTTTCGAAAAGCTTAAAATCTAAGTACACGGAGGATGAGAGGTGAGAAGGATTAAAAAAAAAAAAAAAGATCCCCAATAGTTAGGTTTATTATAAAGCAATCACACAAGGTTGCAGGACAGAGGCAAAATTCTGTGTTCTCTGAGAAAAAGGGAACTCGTCTGCAGTTAGTTCTCTCACTGTTAATCCCAGTCGCCCAGACTCAATTCCCCCTTTTCTATAGGAATGGAAGTGACAGCAAGCCCATGAAGTGTTAGGACCCTTGCTTATGTCATTTGCAACATTTTTCGAATAGCATCTAGGGACCAAGACTTGGTCTGTATTACTGAACTAAGCTGAACCAGTTAAAGTGTGAATTAAGCCAGTTTAAATGCATCTACATTAGGAGTGTTCACTGCAGTTTTTAAAACACTTCAATTTCACTGGTGCAAGCTTTTTAATACAGACAAACCCCAACATACAAGGGACTTCTAATGTTAGCAGTTTTCACCTTTAGGAAGGAAAAAACACATTTTAAAATAGAAACCAGTTTAGATTACCATCTATTTCATAGGCATGACTTGAAGGAATGTGGATTGGCTAGAAAGACCCTACCCTCTATGGTTCTACTGGACATCCACGTATTCAGAACCTTCCCAGTCAGAGACTGGATACACTATGGCATTATTCTCTTTATTAGGGAACTCGAATAATGGTCAATTTCGTCTTATTTTTCTGGATTTAGAAGAAAACAGCAAGTGTGGGGGTAAGGGGAATTCGACCTTTTAGTTTAGTAAGAACACTAATATAGTGCTAAAGCTTAAGATCCAAAATAAAACTTCTGTTTCCAGGATTATTTCTGCTGATCTCTAAATACAAAATTAATACAGTTTTCATCAACACAGATTCTTGTGATAACATTATTTCAACGCTTTGGGTGAAATCCTTGCCTCATTGGCTTCCATGGTGCCAGTATATCACCCTTGTTGCAACAAGAGGTGTTAAAACATATTCACATTGCTTTAAGGTTTGTTTAGACCTTCACATACAAAATCCTTTTTAGTTTACAACCACAAGCATTTTACTATGTCTCATAGTTCCCCGGCATAGCTATCTAAAGCATCAGAAAAGCAGAATCTCATCAAGGTTTTTCTGGCACAACAGCCATTTTTGGAATAAGACAATGATCTGTGGCAGATACCAAGTCATTTAAAAAGATCAGTATGAAAATCTCGTTTCCTTCTAAAAACGCCTGTAATTACTAAAACTAAAAAGTAGCAAAAAATGTTTAATCCATTTGGCAACACTGTGCCCACTCTATGCCACTGCCAGTACTTTTCTTTCTCCCACTAAAAAGATCCCTGTAATTAGTAGTTGGGGACTAACAAAACCTTTAATTTTTTTCCCTAAACCAAGACATCATTTAAGGGGTCCTATCAGAGTTTTTCTTCTGAAATGTGTTAATTTTAAACAAAAATTGTATTGACGGAGTCCCTTTAAGGTAACAGTCTCTCTCTCACACATCTATAGATGTATTTACTCATCTAACTGCAGGGAGTAGTCAGCCCGTGAAGCCACTGATCATGCTAGTCAAGCTGGATGGGGAAAATCTTTGTTGATCCCATTCTTAAAGGGATTTTTCAAGAAGGAGCTAGGCATTAACCAAACTACAAAAAACCCTTCAGACAATATAGAGAAGTTTATTTTTTCCTGAAGAGAATTTAGGAAGTCTGAAAAGCAGCTATTAGGCTAGGATTAATCTTTAAAGACTTCAGAATTTACTGAGTCATTATAGTAATGGAAAACTGAAGGCACTCAAGCTGGAAAGGAAAATATTGCTGCAATAGTAGTTCTGTATTTGCCAGCAATTTTTGGAATAAAAATATTAAGCTAATTCCAGCCAAAAGTTTACAACTGCTAGAGCATTGAGGGAAAATCCTCCCCCCGCCCCCCTTTATACTACTGTGTGAAAAGAGGAAGATACTAAAGTGTGAAATATCAGAGGGGTAGCCGTGTTAGTCTGGATCTGTAAAAAGCGACAACGAGTCCTGTGGCACCTTATAGACCCATGCGTCTGACGAAGTGGGTATTCACCCATGAAAGCTCATGCTCCAATACATCTGTTAGTCTATAAGGTGCCACAGGACTCTTTGTTGCTTTTTAAAGTGTGAAAGACTTGAGTAACAATGCTTAGGACAAGTTTGAGTTAGACCCTTCAAGGCTACTTCAACAGTGATGGGTGTGTTTACATTTTTTTTTTTTTTTTAAAGCTCATGAATATAGAAGTATAAATCATATTTAGCTTTCCCAGATCTGGGGTATGTTTTTTCCCCTAATACCTACTTTTTAAAAAAATAGCATTAGTACAAAAAGATACATCTCTCCAAACTCTTTGTGTATTCATGGCTTACAAAACTAACTTTTTTTAAGTAAATTATTTCTATGTTTAGAGTTTGTGAAAACTATGCACCATGGAGAAATCTGACACAGGACTCAAAAGTAGAGTATTTTCACCAACACACTTATCTTTATCTGTTTGCTCTTCAGGGCAAACATCTGGCCTTCTGGGTGCCTAAAACTCAGAAGACTAAGTTTGGCAGATTCACGGCTGGATGACACTCAGGTAAGCATGGGGAAATAAGGAACTGGGGGCAGACTGCTACACCAGTACCCATAAAATTGCTCTAATGGGGGCTTTCCCAGCTGGATTCACAGGAAGTTGGGGGAAGAACCTGCTGCTGCTAAGACAATAGAGCATGAGTAGGCAAGCTCGGAGCCTTATTGCTATACACCAGTAATTACACCCTTTAAGAACAAGGCAGCTGAAGACAACCATACTGACGACGTGTATCCACTTCTGATGGGGGAAAACAAGCCCATGGAATAGGGAACAGCCAAGGAAACAACAAAGCCTCCATGGCTTTATCTTTGGGTCAAACTGAGCATCAGCTCCTTGGCGTACACGATTTTTAAAAGCCAAAGGCATTTAGTAGGCAAGTTAGATTAGGATGCTTTGGCAATTTAAACCAAAAGAAAAAACCTGAACACTACAGAAGAACTAGTTCTCCAAGTAACCTGCTCCTATATCAACGCTCTTAAAGAGACAGAGCTCATACAATAATGCAACGTCTCGAAGAAACCAGTTACTGTCTTTGGAACAATCTGAATTTCAAGAATGCCCTAAACATAGAGTCTGAGCTAACCTGCTGGCTTTACTAAAAAGAGCACTCCTTTAGAATGCTGCCAATGGCTTCAGTCTTAAAAATGACCTTGGTAACATTAAAAACAAAAACAAAAAAATCCCATTTCTGTCTAAAAATTTGTACCTATTATAGGTCACTAAGTAACGTTTAGTAAAACTGAAAAGTAAGCAGAAGAGAGATTTCCCTAACTTTCCTCTAGTTTGTTTATTTTGTGCATTTGACAGCACTTTGTGTATAGATAGTTCTGCTGTTTTGCTAATGGTCACTTCCTGTCTCACGCACTAGCTGAAAACAGCACCCATGCACTACTCACGTACACACTCTTCCTAAAACCTTGATTAGTATTTACCTGTAACAACAGAGCTTCTGTAGCATCAAAATTTTGCCTATGAGGGCATCTTTTCTTCGCAAGCACCAGACCAAATGAACAAGTGGCTTGGGGAGAGAAGGAACACATCTGAGAGAGCCCCTACAGGGCCATGGAACGTGAGACCCCTATATGGGGCAAAGAATCCCAGAGGCCAAGTGCAACAGTAGCAGCAGGAGAGATCCTCTGCCCAGCTCCCTTCACAGGACCCAGAATCCTGGCCTGGGTGAGATAGTAGCGATCTTCTGTCTCAAAGCCAACTCCTGCAGCAAGAGCAGCCAGGCAGAGAGACAAGTATATGGGGGGCGGGGGAGGGGGAGAGCATCACTCACTGGGAGATGCAGAGGAAGTGGGAAGGACCACAAGTTTCAGTGTTGTAGTGCTGCCTGCCAAGGTCGACGAAAGGGAAGACACCTGTAGACAACCCAAAGTTGTTGGGGGGCGGCAAGCCCCAGCACATTTTATTTTTTTTACTGTGGCTCTGAGACATTCCAAAAGACCCTTCAAAAAACATTGGCAGCAGGATCAGAAAACCTGAATAAAAGCACTGAAAGAAGACCCACAGCGGAATACTGATAAGGTGCTCTATCCACTGCCAGAAAACTTATTAGTCTTTTTTCCAAAAAAATTCAAGTTGACAGGACAGTGCTTCTTTAACTTTGAATTTTCTTAAATTGCGGCTTTCAAAACAATTAAAAGACAGGATAAGACTTTCCCAGTGAACTTGGAGCAATGGTATACATTACCTTTAAATATGATCCATAGTATTTTGTTACATAAGGACTATCACACTGACTTAAGACCGTTATCTCTTGCTGTATGTCCTCTATTTCATCTTCCGCTTCCTCAAGGTCTATGATTTTTATAGCAACCACTTGCTGCGTTCGATTATCAATTCCTTTAAAGACTTCACCAAATGAGCCTTTTCCAATGCGTTCTAATTTTGTGAACAGTTCTTCTGGGTCTGCTCTATAGTTCTAGAAAAAAAGAAAGGAAAGGAAAGATTGTAAACGAGTTGTTTTACTTATTGTCAAAGACTAACCCTCCTCATTCCCCAAAAAGCAGATCATCCACATTCCCCCCCACTAGCATTGGTAAAGTTATGTGGTATTGCTATGCATTAATACATTGTTATCAGAAAATTAAGCTCAACTTCTGTTGACCTACTAAATTACAGTATATCTTGTGCATTAAAGGCAAGGGCCTAATCATCTGCTCCTATAAGCAACAGACAGGAAGGAGCCAGCCAGGCAGGAAAATTAACCTCTGAATTTCCCCACAAAGCATCCCCTAAAGTGAAAGGAAGTGTTGGCACTATGTGAATTTCCAACTGTATAGTCATGCAACAGGCTGGGGAAAAAGTCTAGAAGTCCAGGGCAAGTAGAAGTGCTATCATCAATATCTGGGAAAATAAAAAGGGAACTGCCTTCAGGACAGTCTGCCACTGCAATGAACTTAAACAAGATCATGCCAATATATGGAACAAAGCACATCTGATGCAGGTAGGATGCATGGCCCAAGTGTATATGTTTCTAGCCTGATCAGGCTATTCTCTACTAGCTTCAAAGGGAACCAGGAACCAAAATCATCATCTCCAGTCTCAGACAGCAGGTAGCAGCAAAGGGGGAGGGATAGCTCAGTGGTTTGAGCATTGGCCTACTAAACCCAGGGTTGTGAGTTCAATCCTTGAGGGGGCCCACTTAGGGATCTGGGGCAAAAATCAGTACTTGGTCCTGCTAGTGAAGGCAGGGGGCTGGACTCGATGACCTTTCGAGGTCCCTTCCAGTTCTATGAGATAGGTATATCTCCATATATATTTATTTTTGACTAGACTAGTGCTACTTTGAATGATCACATCTAGATTTCACACAAGGTAGACCACAGCATTACAATGTATACTTGTCTTTGAGATAGTTATTTAGTCTTAGTTCCGAGTCTTTAAACTGGGTGCAAGAGTGACATTTTATATTACACTTGAGAACAAAACTAAACATACAACCAAGTCACAGACAAACTAAAAAAAAACCAAAAGTAGAAAGCCAGTACAATCACCAAAAACAGAATAAGAAGGATATCTTCAGATAGTCCCAACAACATTTCATTAAGTCAGAATAAGATCACAGTCCAAACACTGGGACAGCCATGTTTTCTTGTCAGTCAACCAAATCTGAAGCATTGGGTGCTTGTGGAAAAGTGACTGGAGACTTTTCTCCTAGCCAGCCATGCAAAACTACAGCAGGGCTTCAAGAGATAGTGCTGTGGTGACCAACAACTGCACTGTCTGTTGCTTCTCACATGCTGGAGGCCATTTGGGTGCTCCCATGCGTAGGTGTGACAGTCTTACAGAAAGCATTTAGATGTGGTTGTGAGGCAAAGCCTCTCTCTTTGGTGAACATAGAAATTGCCATAGTGGATCAAACCCAAGGCCTGTCTGTTATTATTTATTACCATAAAGCCTATACAGCCCTAGTCATGGACCAGGTCCCCACTGTGCTAGGAGCGGTACAAACACAGAACAAAGATAGATTGTAAACTCTTTGGAGCAGGAACTATAACATCTAGTCCAGCATCCTGTCTCTGATAGTGGCCAGCAACAGGTGCTTCAGAGGAAGGTGCAAAACCTGCAGTAGGCAGATGTTGTATAATCTGCCTCCCCACAAGAGGTCTCATCCTGGTCCCTAAGGGTATGTCTACACTGCAGCTGGGAGCAAGACTCCCAGCCTGGATAGACAGACTCATGCTAGCAAGACTCAAGTTGGCATGCTAAGAATAGCTGCAGATTTTGTGGCACCAGTGGAGGCTCAGAAGAGCCACCCAAGCTCAAGCCCACCCCAACCCCTTGGTCCGAGCCTGTGGGGCTAGCCAGAGCCTCTGCCAGTGCCACAACATCCACACAGTTATTTTCAGCTTGCTAGCGCAAGCCCCACTAACACAAGTCTGTCTACCTGGGTTGGGAAGCTCACCCCCAATGGCAGTGTGGACAGAAGCAATCTCTAACTACTAGGGTAAGCCTGAAAGCATGAGGTTTAAGGACAAAATTTTCAGAAGGGATACTAATAATGACAACTCTGGACATTCTTGATATCCCTATAAATGTTCAAACCTTTTTTGACCCTTGCTACATTCTTGGTACACTTCCTATGGCAGTGATTTCCACAGTCCAATTTTTCACACAATGCATATTTCTTTCTTATCAGTTATCAGATTACTATAATATGGAGACTAAGGAATCCATGAAAAGGAGAAAGGAGGCCCCATTTACTCCCATTCAAAACCTCTCTGGATGTTAATAAGGCCATCCTCTGTTGCAGAAGACACACTAAACCAGAGACCAAGCACTAAGGTGTCAATGGGTAAAATGCTCTGGACAAGCTTCCCATTGAGCCGCTGCCTTAGTTTTCTTCCACACTCCTCACTTTTTACCCCTTTTACTTGGTACATCAAATCACCATCCTCCTCTGATTCACATCCCTCCTGAAAAACTCACTTCTTCAAAGCCTGTCAGCACTAATCCAGGACTGAAAATACAGGTGAATCTAAAATTTACAAAGAGATAAAACTGGAGCATGTAAAAATGCATTTCCATTTAGATATAAATTCTGATAGCATCAAAAAGGAGTTTAGCTCTATATTAGATTTAAAAAGCAAATTGCAAGCAGCAGATTTTATAGGGTGACCAGACAGCAAGTGTGAAAAATCGGGATGGGGTGGGGGGTAATAGGAGCCTATATAAGAAAAAGACCCAAAATTTGTGATTGTTCCTATAAAATCAGGACATCTGGTCACCCTAAGATTTTATCTCCCACTTGGACCAGCTGCAGCCTTATTTCGTATACCCGTATCTTTTCCACCCTCTTATTATTCCACGGTTTTCTGTCCTTTGTGTCCAAGTTTAGGCTGCAAGTTCCACAGGGCCAGGACATCCTCACTATATCTGCCTGTAAAATCCCATGCACTCATCTATTGCTACATGGAATAGGAAGTCCTGTAGTCTGCCTCTTAAATTGGGTTGGTGGTGGTGGTTTGTCTACATGCATATTTCTGTTAGAAATATGGGCTCTCATGCAGGTTTCACAAAGATTTCAGCTCCTTTAATGTGACTAAGACACGCCGCATTTCTAAAACTCTGTACGGGACCTGTTACTAGGTTGCCACAAAGTATAAGCCAGTATTATCAGTGTAGCCAACTTAGGAAAAGGCTTTAAGTGGCATGTCAGGAACGCTATTTCAAGGACTGCCTTCAGGGCTTCCCATGAGCCACAGTGAAAGTTGTCTGAATATTATTTTTGTTATAATCTGAACCTAAGATAGATATCGTGAGGGAGGAGGAAGTCCAGGCGTTTGAGTAAAGGAATATTTGGTGGATGAAAATGGGTTCAGCGCTTATTCTGAGATTTCAGGGAAGTCCTGTGCTGCTGAAGAGGCATATAAACCGGTTTCCCTATTCTGATGAGAATTGTTCTTTGTCTCCCCCTGCTGGACACAATTATTTGGTCTTGTCATGATGGTAAAACACTGAGTGAAACATAATAACTAGGTCTATATTTCTTTTTAAAAGTACTTGATTAAAATTTCTCTTTTTGGTACTTTCAAGTAAATATGGTGACAGTCAGGAACAACTGATGGTATTCTAGTTGACTGACAGATTTAACCCAGTGATTACCAGGTGTTTTTTTGTAGAGACCCGCTTTGAGTGCACTAGTGTAGTGTACTCAGTCTGCCCAATTTCCTACAAACTGAGACTGGTGACATGAGAAATGAACTACATTTTATTTTTAACTAAGAAACTGGAACAAGAACACATTAGCTTCCCAGGTGTTGTATTTTGTTTTTTTGTTATAGTTTCCCACCCAATCCATCAAAAAAATTTCTCCTTCCCTTAACTCTCTTCACCTGTTTTCCAGATTGCAGCAGCACCACCACCACAAAGGGAGAAGGAGAGCCTCAGAAAGAAGTGTGCCAACAGCAGGAGCTGGGAGCCTCCTTCACCTGCTTAGCAGGAGGCAGAAACAGTAGTGGGAGGAACCCCCAAGCCACCTTCCACCCAGCCAGGAGGCAGATAGCTCCTGGTGAAGGTATTTCACTGTATGGCAAGCACTTCTAAGTGTCACAGTCCCTACCATCAGGGGTTTAGCTGTGTACACATGCAGCTTTGAGTCTAATGGATCGGATACCTTACATGAAACAAGCTGGGTTGTCCGCCTAGTACCCAGCAAGCAGGTGTGAATGAGTAAAAGCTACCTCAGATTCCAAGGATTAGGTGGTCATGAAGAATGAATTGCCTACTCATGCCTGGAAGTCAACATTCAAGGTCAAGGATGAGGCACAGTGGCAAGACAGAATAGGAAAACTTGTATTATATTTAGTCTGTGAATAAAAAAATCAATCAATTTTAACCTTGGACTTCTGCATCCAAGCAGGCAGTCTTATTTCACTTGACTATCACAATGCAAATGTTCTCTATTTTATAATTAAGGTTCCATTCATATTTCTATTTCCAGTGGGTTATGTCTAAGATACAAAAGATGTACGTTTTGCACAGGAATATCTGAAGTCTAGATTTCTGGGAAAGTCTCATCTGGTCACAAAATAGTGACACTCACTTGTTTTGTACTCTTGTAACTCAAAAAGACCGTCTCTGGCAGGGAATCAGTCTATAATGTAAATACTTTAGATATTTTGGAAGAAGAGAGCTGACACAGTAAGTTTTAGAACCTGAAAGAGAAAGGAAATAGCCTAGGCCTCAGAGCAGTTAGCAGAAGTTTTATTTCGCCCATGAGAGACTGACAGATAGCAAATCCTTTACAGCAGGAAAAGCCATTTTCCTAACTCCACCAGCTGGAAGGAGACATCAGCCAGTCTGGGCTGCCATAGGAGAACACAGAATTCAAGCAGAACTCTGGTGCACAATGTAATTATATACACATTTAAAAAAAATCATCTGATGCCCATTGGCCCAAGAACTAGAGTTGGGTCCATATTAGGGAAGTTGCTGAAAGATTTCCACCTGTGCAACTTCAGGTTCATCTAAACAGACAGCAGACAAACTCCTTCTATAATGAGGCAATCTTCACAAGTCACTTCACCTCTGTGCCTCCATTTTCCATCTGTAAAACAATGCTGACCCTCTTTTGTGATTGAGGGATGTAAAACTCTATATAAATATTACCAGCTCCTTAGTTCACATCTGAGTCTTGTCTGGGTTGAGTCCATCAGATAACCTACGCCATCCATAACGGAGTTGCAATCACACACTAAGAGCCCCAGTCTTGCATTATGATCCACACAGGTGAAGCAATGAGGTGAATGGAGCTCACCAGTGCTCCCCCTAAGGCATTCAAACGGCAGAACCTGACAAAATGGAGACAGAGCTGGGGTCACCTGGACATTGGAGGCAATGCAGTAGAATGTGTCTACTATCTCAGTGACCTGACAAACACAGAGCATGAGAGAATCAACACAGAAGCTTGATCACTCAATACTAAGAAGCTCTGTATCACAGACAAGTTTAACACCAGACTGAATGGGTCACAAACCCGAGACTTGATGTACAACTAAAGCTGCCTCACTACAAACCTTTGATAACCTTCCCTCCAAAAAGGGGATTCAAGAGAGTAAAGAGATTGAAGAGACGTTAACATCAAGAGATGGTTTCTTCAGTAGAGGATGATCATCATCCTCTTAAGCAATACTTACTCATTGCCCTCAGAGAGGGATCACAAAAATTCCCTTCAATATCAGGCTCAGCACCAGCCAAAAAAAGGTAAGGGTCCAGCTTTCTGAAGCTCCCCAGGCACTTTCCAGGATCACTGTGAGCATCACCTGCTGTTTTCCCCCTCCCTCAATAGTGTTATCCTACAACAAAGACATTCACTCTGGATCGAAGTATTCTTACGCATGAAGCAACTTAAATACTTCCACTAATGTTGAATACTTGGTTGTTACCAAGCAGAGACAACCTGGATTAACAAGGCTAGCCATCTGGAACAGTTTAGCTGATCCACATTTTTGCATTTGCTACAGCTGAAGTGAAGAAGTCCTTCTTCCCCTTCAGTACAGCCATGGCATAGAACCTCAAAATTTCCCTATCAGAACCAGTCAGACTCAGCATGAGATTTCTTTCTACTGGCACTCCAGCTGCCTTCCCATGCATTTTAGGGTCAGATCACTTGCATATTATGGTGACCTATGAGGATGAAACACGGGAAGAGACTGCTTAGGAGAGAAGATTATAATATTGTTCTACCAGACCATTAATAGTGTGCGGCTTATCTACAAAACACTGTTCTTCCTCAGAGCCATCTGAAACCCAGACTTGTACCACAAGTAGTCAAGACTTCTACTTTCTGTCTCACAAAAGAGACCTGCCTAGCATCAATCATGCTAGAAAATCTGTTTGGCCTCAGAGATTGTGATCTACTGAATCACCAACACCATTTCCTGAAGTACCTTGGTTTTGCTTCCTCTTGTGGGTGGAGGAGGGGGAACTCCCATCAATCTAGAACTGGCCTGCCTAGACCCTGCTTTTGCTCAGGAGATCAGACAAGGCAACAGCTGGAGATAGCACAGCTCCAGGCCTCAATGCTTGGAAGCACAGTATTCTGCTTCATTTAGTTATTGCAATTCCAGTATACTGCACTTCAGAGAACAGTTGCTTAATAAGTTTCCCTTCACTGACAGTACATAGAAGTGTGGCGTGGAAGACAACCCACACAACAAATCTCTAAAAGGAAGCAGTCCAAATGAACTAAAATAGGCTATCTTCACCAGGTGCACAAGAGTTCAAAGAAGGGAGGTGTCTCCACCTACTAACAAGACTACTTGAAATGGACCTGTGAACCATACCGTGGCTAGATGAAGCTAGCAACCTTTCCCTATCAACTTGTTAAAAGCAAGAAAAAACAAACAAACTCACAATAGAATAGAAAAAGCAGCTTCTAGCTTTGGGGTACATTTCTGGAAAAAGTCAAATGCCTCATGATGTAAAGTAAATGTGCCTCCATGCTGCAATCTTTTCTATTTACTTCTCCAAACCTTCTTTCCATGCCTAGCAACTCCTGCTATTACACAATGTTCCAGATGTACGGCCATGCACACTATCACCTTCTTGACAAGCTCCAGAAGAATTCAAGCTCTTAAGCCTCTCCAAGCAACATAAACAGTTGTCAGTAAACAACTAGCTGCTCTCCCGGTCAAAAGTCAATTGACACCAATATATTTATCAAGAAACACAAATGCAAAGGATCTGGGCAATAGTTTTCCACAGTGTTAACCTCATTAATCCTAGATATTAAAGCAGTTCTTAAGCTGATACTTTCAAAAACATTCTAAAATTCAGATCATTACGTATCCTTTAAAACTCTGACAGCTACTGAAATTCAAGATTTAGAATCATAGACTATCAGGGTTGGAAGGGACTTCAGGAGGTCATTTAGTCCAACCCCCTGCTCAAAGCAGGACCAATCCCCAGACAGATTTTTACGCCAGTTCCCTGGGTTTAGCAGGCCAATGCTCAAACCACTGAGCTATCCCCCCCCCCATGTATGTTCATGGCATCTGAGATATTCCTTCTAAATTTCAGTTTGAATTAAATGTATTCATGCTAGATTATAAATTTAATATATTTGGAATACAGTTCTATAATCAAAATGTAATGACTCTTTCACAAGATATTTCTAAACACCAAAAGTCAATTACCCCAATGCTGCTAACCAGGAATGTATTTTGCATAAGCAATGTGTGCCAGAAAATCAGTTCCTAGTACTACTGGGACCAAGGAATAAAGCACAGGACATTTACCACAGTTTCAGTCCATGCCAATATACATAGAACATGTATGACAGAAGAGGAGGTATAATGTCTAAGAAACTAATTTTTTTTTTTTTTTTTTTATTTAATTTTTTTGTTTTCTTTTTCTTTAAAACCCCGGAGAGACAGGTCACTGGTTTTGTTTTTTTTTTTTAAAAAGCAGCATTCCTCCTATTATGAAAAAAATCCAACAGTTTATTAAAATGCGCAGTCTAACTTGCAAAGAAATATGATTGTGCGATAATCCCAGCTTGCCAAATTGTTCCCCCTTAGGAAGCAAGCTGATAATCGTGAAGCTTTGTTTCTTCTGGTTCTAGAAGGCTAAAAATTCGGATGGAATTTTCCAACTCTCCATCTTGCTGTCAAATCTTCCCCAGGATCGGGACACTATGGAATCTGGCAGAGTCACAGGTACAAAATGAAAGCCTGCTTTTATTACAGGCCTTGTACTATTTTTCATCACATTTGGAGTAAGGGGAGCCTGAATGTGCATCTTTCATACAGAGAGAATACCTCTCTCATTGGAAGGGGACAGAAACTGACAAATAGTTTGATCTGTGTGCTTAGGTCCATGTTAGTCATTGTGTTCCTTGCCACTGATCAGGGCAGAAGTAAATAAAATCCATAAGGACACTTTCCACTAAGACCAGGTCTATGCTTGAAAGGCTTTGCCGGTTTAGATATACCAAAATATTATGCGAGCAAAGTGCTTCTCATGTGGACAGGCTATACTAGCAAAACGATGCTGGCAAAAACACAGTTTATTTGAGCCCTCCTCGCCTTCACCCCCCAAGTAAGTTTGCAAAAGTGTAGTTTTGCCAGTATAACCACACGTACGCTAGGGTATTTGCCAGTACAGTTGTGTCTCAAAATCAGACCTCATTACACCCTGACCAATATAGCTACATTGGCAAAAAAGTTTGAAATGTACAACTGGCCTAAGGATGAGACTGAAGAGATCTTCAGCAGAGCTTGGGAGCTCTTTTCTTCATGAGAAGCTTCTCTTTAAGCTCCTTGCATTATGTTAGTATTGTTCACAGAAACAATAGGCCTGGTTAGGCCTCAACTGGAGTATTGTGTCCAGTTCTGGGCACCGCATTTCAAGAAAGATGTGGAGAAATTGGAGAGGGTCCAGAGAAGAGCAACAAGAATGATTAAAGGTCTTGAGAACATGACCTATGAAGGAAGGCTGAAAGAATTGGGTTTGTTTAGTTTGGAAAAGAGAAGACTGAGAGGGGAAATGATAGCAGTTTTCAGGTATCTAAAAGGGTGTCATAAGGAGGAGGGAGAAAACTTGTTCACCTTAGCCTCTGAGGATAGAACAAGAAGCAATGGGCTTAAACTGCAGCAAGGGAGGTTTAGGTTGGACATTAGGAAAAAGTTCCTAACTGTCAGGGTGGTTAAACACTGGAATAAATTGCCTAGGGAGGTGGTGGAATATCCATCTCTGGAGATATTTAAGAGTAGGTTAGATAAATGTCTATCAGGGATGGGCTAGACAGTATTTGGTCCTGCCATGAGGGCAGGGGACTGGACTCGATCTCTCGAGGTCTCTTCCAGTCCTAGAATCTATGAAACTAGGTAGGTGATGCATATTTTTTTCTGAGATTTACTTTTCTGTCCATCTGTTCTTTGGGAAAGAATACCCCTCAACTAGGATGTCTCTCTCTCTCTTCCATTGGTATTCATCAAATTTAGGCATACGGACCATTGATTAGTTCTTTGGATTTTGTAAACTTTTATGACTTTCCAGCGGAACCATCTACCCTTCCCCTTCCAAGATTATTCATGTGCAGACTTGATAATGTTGCTATAAGCAAAGTAGAGATGAAATCCGAGTTCCTGTGCGCTGTGGCAGTGAAGTATGGGCTTGCTGGTGCTCCTGTTCCGTGTTAAGTCCCAAGATCACCCCTCCCATTCACTCCCACCATACACAGGTGGGAAAGACTGTCTCAGGAGCCCACCTTGGAAGGGAAAGCAACTTGCTTTCAATTCTGCTTCCCTGAAGATATCATTTGAGAAGGTTCTTCCTCCAGGGGATAGGGGTCTTTGCTCCTTGGCACAAGTTTAGTGGAACTCCCTCTTAGGCCGTAAAGAATTTTTACCCTATTGCAGCCTCAGAGGTCAAGTATGAGCCAGGCCACCTATGTGATATGATGCATCACCATCTACGAGCTATAAATACTGCCTTCCAAATGTTCTACTCAATTCTTTCAGCTCCATGGCTGTCAAGTTAATTCCTTCCTGCCTCAACCCACCTTAAAGTTGTGGATACAGGTTTACCACTAATGTTCTGCACAAAAAAAATCTATTTAGCAAAGCAGAATAAGGACAGTTCGTAAAGGAGTGCAATCTAAAATACTTTTAAGAAGCTAGCAGCTGTTAAGTTGCCATAAAGCCTTCCAGGATGGAAGAATTTCCAGTAAAGTATGTCAGATATTGTTATTATTTGTATTACTGCAGCACCTAGGAGCCCGAGTCATGGCCCAGGACCCCATTGTGGTAGGTGCTGTACAGACAGAACAAAGACAGTCCCCTGCCCCAAGGGGCTTACAGTCACACTTTTACTATGTATCCAAAGTTCTCCCTTTCCTTCTAGAGAGCTCACAATGCTGCATTTGTGATGACAAATTGAAGTCATAAGCAGAAGTATACACTGCAAAAAATCTAGCAGGGAAATAGGGCTTTGGGTATCGTGTAAACAAAAACGCTGGAAGTTGTCAAGTCTGCTCAAGTTTATAGGTTCCTCATTAACAGAAAAGTATTTATTTCTAGACTTAAATTATTTAAGTCTACATCTCCATGTTGAGGATGTGTTTTCATATATTTTCAGAGTCAGTCACTTAAAATAATCTGTTTAAAAGCAGGAAGCAGCTGTATGTAAACAATACCTCAGATATCACCTCAAGCAATCCAGGAAGAACAAAATGAAAATGTAACCTCATACAATAATTCTGAACATTCCCAAGAACAGTATGAAAAAATTAAATGGTAAAGTTGATAAATGTTGGCCTTCAACTTCAGCAACGCGAGCTCAGTCCTGAAATATGCAGAACACCCTCTACTCCCATTCGAATTAATAGGAGTTGAAGGTGCCTAGCTACTTGCAGGAACTGACAGAATAGAAGCTAAATGCCTGCAGCCAGTGGCCCAGATCTTTGTATGTGACGGAGAAATCCAAAGAGCAACTCAAGATAGAGAAGGGTGGGAAGTTGTGCAGACAAAGGTCACTTAAACCACCACTGCACTTCCCCAATCATATGCAGATCTAGTTCCCTAATGTGAGCTGTAACAGTCCAAGAGACTGTTCTAACTTGCACCATACGCCAAAGCCAGCAATAGGTGGATACAGCAGTAGGGAATGGCCAGGGTACGAGGAAGCGCCAGTCATGTCTGGTTTCTCCCAGTCATTCCCCCTTACACCAGAGTGTGCATAGTCCCACACAATTTATGCGCCATGACTAGGAGACAATCCAAAGGATTTCCCTATGCTGGGGCAGCTGGCCATGAGAGGATCTCTCCAGCTTTAGGGCTGCCCTGTGCTCACAGTGTGGAAAAAGCATCTGTTGCACAGCCCGGGATCAGGCCCAATATTCCAGTTCAGCTATGGCCAAGTACAAGGTGGTAAGCCTTTACATATTAAATTAATTACCAAGCATGCTTGTATCATTTGAGATACAGTCTTAGATCACTGGTTGTATTAAGTTCAGCAACATGCAGCTACAGCCTTGCTTTTGCCTTTCCCAGTTGTCAATTTCCCTGTCTTTCAGGTATTTCTTTTCAGCCATGTTTTGTTGTTGTTTATGGAGGGAGAGTATTTTAACCAAGAGAAGTTCTTAAAATCTTAGCTGCACGACGCATTCCAACGCAATGCCACAAAGCTTTATTTGCACAGAGAAATATTGACTGAAGGATCATACCTGTTAAGACAGTGAATAGAATGAGCATAAGGTGGCTGGAGTTCATGCAATCCATCACTTTCCCTGAAAAGAACATCTGCGAGAGTGAGGTTGTGAGTAAGAGCAGAAAGAGTTTGCCAACAGTGTTATGCCGGCAAAGTCTCCTAGTGTAGATGCAACTTATTCTGGCAAAAGAATTATTTTGCCAGTACAGCTCATACCAGTTCCCTCAATGAAATAAACTATTCTGGCTAAATGACTTTTTGCCAATACAACTTCAGCTACACTTGGGCTTTTGCCAGCATAGTTATGACAGTCAGGGCTGTGAATTTTTTTTCACATTCTGAACAGACATAGCTATGCCGGAAAAACTTAAGTGTAGACCAGGTCCTAATCTTCTTCAAAGCCTTGACTGGCTAATATTCCAACCTCTCTGCTTCCCTTCTTCTAGCAACTTCCCAATATACAGTAAAAGCTGTTATCTGGCACTTCACCAACTGGAAAGCTCTATAAACCGGCATTTCGGATCTTCATTGAAATTCCGGTTTATAGCCCGGTTAGCGCAAGGCTGGCAGTGGGTTGGTACGCGGGAGAGGGTGTGGGGTGCCAGATCCAGGGGGTACTCACTGTGGGCAGCTCACCGTCTCAGCTACTCCTAGGCGGAGGCGCAGCAGGCGGCTCTGTGTGCTGCCTCCGCCCACAGGCGCTGCCCCCACAGCTCCCATTGGCCGCGGTTCCCAGCCAATGGGAGCTACGGAGCTAGCACTCGGGGTGGGGTGGGGGCAGTGCGCAGAGCCGCCTAGCCGCGCCTCCGCCTAGGAGCGGCCGGCACAGCCTGCCACCCGAGGTGAGCGCCCCCCTGGATCCAGCACCCCCTCTCACGCCCCCATCCGCTGCCCTGAGCTCCCTCCCACACCCAAACTCCCTCCCAGAGCCCGCAGTCTACATCCCTTCCCGCGCCACAACCCCCAGCCCATCACCCCCTCCCGCATCCAAACTCCCTCCCTCTTGGTTAACCGGCATTTTTCACTTACTGCCCCCCTCCCCCCCCATCCACCCAGCATGCCGGATAAAACAGCTTTTACTGTATTGTGTTCCTGTTCTTAAAAAGAAGCTGGACGTGGGATATCAGCTGCCCTTTTTTAAGATATATATTTAAGAAAAGTGTAAGGATATAAATTTTATAAAACACGGGTTAACTACTCAAACTACCCCGTCCACATACAGGCAATAGGGAGAAAGCTAGACTTCTGCTCAGAACAATGTTTAATTAAGTACGCAATACACTCTGTATGGCTGCCTTGCAGATCTTCCGAAGCAGAACGATCTTGAAACTAGCTGCTGTCACTGGCACTTCAGAGAATGGCCTTTTCCCCCCTAGATGGCTTTCAAGTCAATATCACCGAAGACTAGCAAACAGAAATGCAAGGAACAACCATTCCAAAATGTCTCAGATACAGGCTGATCTAATGAAACCAAAAGCTGGATGCATCTTCCAAGCCTTATAAAAACTGGGTATCAGACTCTCACAAGATTCCTTCTGAGAGTAGTGTCCAAATACCATCTTGTTCACTCTGTTGACTTGACAATACTTCCCACACCCCGCCCAGGAAAGCGATGACATTTTCTGGATTTTTAGATGTCTCCTGGGTTTTATTTGAAACAGAAATCCCCTTCTAATGTAGGTGTGATCAGGTACCAGAGCTTGTAGTTCACCTACACTGAGACATTACTCACAAACAAGGTTTAGAAGATTTTATAAAATGCTTCCAGAAGTGCAAAAAGTTTTGCCAATTTGGTTAGAGAACTAAATTGCCCATGTGTCTATATTTGTGACATGCCTAGTACGATAGAGCTCCAATACAAATTGGAAACTTTGGCTGCTGCTATAAGAAGTCACTATGATATTTCTCTGTGGCTGCCTAATACATAGTTCCAGATATAGCAAGCCACTGATCAAACCAATAACTAGAAACAAAAAGCAATCTGATCTCTCTCATTACTGACAGTCAAAGCTGAATGTTCAGTGACGTGGTAGTAATCTATTATCTGTATCTTACAGCAAGCATAGGAAGGACGGTCTGTGGCTAAAGCACACCATGTGATTCGTAGCAGCATCAGGGTTAGAACCCAGACTTCTTAGATGACCACAGTGGGCATATCTACATGGGGATAATAGCCCCTCAGCATGACTGCAGACAGCCCGGGTCAGCTGACTTGGGTTCGGCTGCAGGGCTAAAAATTGCTGTGTAGACATTTTATCTTTAGGTTTTTTATCCCCATGTAGACATGCCCAGTGTTTTGTGCCTCCATTACTTGCCTAAGTGGAGAGAATGCCCATGTTACAGGGTCATTGGTAGGTTTAGTGTATTCATGTTTAAAACATCCTGTGCACCTCATATCTAGAGCACTTTTTAAGTACACCTCTACCCCGATATAATGCTGTCCTCAGGAGCCAAAAAATCTTACTGCGTTATAGGTGAAACCGCTTATATCGAATTTGCTTTGATCCGCCGGAGTGCACAGCCCCGCTCCCCCGGAGCACTGCTTTACCGCGTTATATCCGAATTCGTGTTCTATCAGGTCGCGTTATATCGGGGTAGAGGTGTATTGTAAAACAGAAATTAAACTATGTCTCAGAGACTAACTACCTGCATTGAAGTTATGCCAGCATGAACTGAAGATAGATTTAAGATTCACCAAATCACTACAGTCCATTTTAAGCACCTAGGTGACCCTGAAAATACCCGCAACAACTCCTGAGCCCCAATTGAGCATATCCACATCTTTGAATAAAGGTAAAAAATGATGAGACCAGTATCAAAATGAACATTCATGTAAAGGATTTCCCCCACTCTAAATGAAAGAAAACAGCAATTTTCAGGTCTAAAAGAGTAGTGCAATTCTACTGTGAAGAATGGTTCTAAATCTTACTCAGATCTGTTCCTTGCATATATATTTAGTCAGACTTTTTTAAGACGCGCTAAAGTATTTTTACTGCTTTTTTACTTCTCTTTGCACAACACAGCTAACATACCTAAGAGACATGGATTCTATTCCTTTCAAAAAAATGTTTACTGAGTTGCAATTATTTACAGCTGTGCAAACACACTGTGCAATGGGATTGCACAGATGTCACTGAATGCATAATTTGAAGGCAATGGATTATACAGGTATAAATCTAAGATTCCTCTCCTGCATCATGACCAGTAAAGAACCCATCCTGATTTGTAGAACCAGGGTGAAAACTGCAAATTTTTCTTGTGAACAATACACATTTGACATTAAAGTCACATTTAAGGCTATAACTGCCATTAACAAGGATGAGTAGATATTTTGGTTGTAAGTAACTAGCATCCTTCTGTTATAAATTAAACTGACCCTTCACAATATTAAGTTGTTCTACTAAGGAGCAGCAGAAAAGGTAAGAACAAAGCCTCTCTGGAGAAAACACAAGAGCTTTACTGTTGTCTATTTGAAGCACTCCGGAGAACATATTCAAATTGACAACGTGTTGACAGGGAAAGAACCACCTATTAGGTACACAGCACTTAAAACACTGGTCCAAAGACAGCAAGCTGGCGGCAGTGAAAGAGAGCAGAAAGGAGAGTCAAGCTGCCCTTCCTCCCATCATTCCCCAACTAGCTTCCAGACCCACCAGGCATCCTCCTCTCTAAGGACACCACACAGGTCAGGAGCTCCCCAATTCTCTTTGTTTCTGTATGCATTATGATATATTCTTTAAATACAGGTTTCCACAGGACCACTACTTTAATGCTTTCCAAGGGCCACAGGACCTTGTTAAATGTACAACGTTGCTGCACCAGGAAGCAGAACTAAGGTTGCATGAACAATAGTAACTCTGGCGTTTCTACCTTTCAAGTGCTTGACTTTGCAACCTAATGACATTCATTTAATGTGGGTCTTTTGTATGTAATTAAACATTGTACCCATCCTAGGGCAAACATAACCTCTGGTCTTCTAGGCTCACGTCATCTTCTTCCAAAGGTGGATGATTTTAAAATAAATTATACGCTTTCCACAGCAAGTGTGGCCTAGCCATGTTTTCTGGCTTCACGCCACGTTTCGCTGCAGTGAGACACAGATGGCTGTTCGGCAACCAGATCTGAGATCCAACATACTCAGAGCTGTGCGCGTTGGCCTTTGGATCCCTCGGCAGACAGTGGGGCTCCTGAGCAAGCGAGCTCTGCTTTACTGTCACTTCTGGCCACAAAGGGGCTCTACATACTGGAGAACTCTGTTTTCACTGAGACAACTGTAGTCACAGAAGAACTCCACTGTTTCAAAAGTCTACTGATGACACCCTACCACTGTTTTCTTAAAATGAGCAGCGCACTCAAGGCTGCTCTCGGAACTTCAAGGGAAGATAAAACTTTTCTGACCTTTCTAGAGTAGATACATGTTATTACTGGCTGCAAACTGGGGTCATGAAAGGGGTATTTCTGTTTCCAGCCCCAAATCACTCTCTAGCCCCAAATTATTTTTCCATCTTGGCAGTAGAGGAAGGAGAGATTTGGGGAGCAGCAGAAAGTGACCAAAAACAAAAGGCAGAAGTATCAGCCTACTTCAAAAAAAACAAACAAACCCCATTTCTTTAGAGACGAGCAAGACCCCCACCCCCGCAAACACACACCAATGTCTCTTGCTTAACTGCTTTTGCTTGTACAGTGTGCACTAGATAGAAAGAAGGGAGTGGCAAGGAGAGGCGTTTTGACACGGGTCATATTCTTAGTAATGATTTGACTTTGAATTTTAACAGAAATATAAGTTGACACCAACATGTAAAAAAAAAAAAAAAAAGGAAGATATCTATTCATTATCTTTTTTATTAATCTAGACCTATGACATCTCCTCTACTGCTCAGATGCTGCTGACCTCAGATCATGGACCTTGAACATTCATATCTTAAGGAAAGTACTGCCTGGTAGTTGAACCAGCGGAATGAAAAACATGCAAATGATACTGTTGGATCTTTATCGTGATTTAGAATGGATTAATTTAGTAACAGTATTGTACAGCTAAAAAAAAGTTAACTGCCCTTTATTGTTTCAGACCTCAGCCTGGTCTAAATCCAATGACAGATTCCTCCACACTAGCGTTTAAACCTGGTTCTCAGTTTCTTACAGAATGCAGCAAATTGTTCTCTTCCAAAACAAAATTAATCTCATTTGTTGAATGTTGTAGAACAAAAGGATGTTTAAACAGTTAAGTTACCTAACTCGATGGACTATCTGAACACTATAGAACCAAGCAGAAGTCTGAAGAGGAGAGAACTGTTGTCTGTAATAGCTCTCATTATTGGAGGGCATTTGCATTATTCTCTCCATTTTATGCCCTACTTTCAAAATCCCACTGTACTGAGAGATTACAGAAGCCACTTTTACTAGCAAAGGCAGATAAAAGGAAAAATGATGCATGGAACAGTAAGTCTGCCTTTTACTTTTAACAGCAACATATTTCCTTTCAGCTGGCAGACGGTGCTTATCGGTTCACAAGACGGTTTCTTTTACTTTTGCCCCACCCTTCAAATCCAAGAGACAGCAGCATTGAAGCCTTGCCAATAAGAAAAAACTACACAGTCATGACATGTATGCAATATTTTCTGAATACTTAAGAGGTTTAAGTTTCAGCAGTAAAATGGCTATTGCTACATGAACAAAAGTGTCTCGACAGGCAGACGTGTTACTTTAGAAGACATTTTATCAGTCTTTTTATAGGAAAAGACTTAAAATATTATTATATACAGATTTTCTTCCTTACATAAAATGTAGTGCATGCCATAGAATCCAATTAGAAAATCAGCTTTGTAGTTTAACAGTTCACAACCTGGACTCTGGCCATGAGAATCAGGGGTGGCTCTATGTTTTTTGCCGTCCCAAGCACGGCTGTCAGGCGGCTTTCGGCGGCACGCCTGCGGGAGGTCTGCTGGTGCCGCACCTTCAGCGTCTCTGCCGCCGAATTGCCACCAAAGCCGCGGGACCGGCGTACCTCCCGCAGGCACGCCGCCGAAAGCCACCTGCCTGCCACCCTCACAGCAACCGGCAGGCCACCCTCTGGGGCTTGCCGCCCCAGGCATGCGCTTGCTGCACTGGTGCCTGGAGCCGCCCTGATGAGAATATAGGAGTATAAGCACAACTGTCTTTACTGATCCTCAGTATTCAAAAGCCCATCTTCTTAGCATATGTGCAAAGTGCCTCAGGTGGCACGTGACCAGGATTCATCACCGAATTTGGTCAGTTAGTTGAATCATTAGCTTCCCCGGTGCAGGCCAGGTACTGATGGGGAGTGTGATGTGAATGCTGATCCATGCCCCCTGAAAAAACTGTTACCTACCGTATGTAACTGTTCTTCGAGATGTGTTGCTCATTGTCCATTCCATTGTAGATGTGTGCGCACCCACATGCGCAGTCGGAGACATTTTCCTTAGCGATATCCGCAGGGTTGGCTACGGTGCCTACTTGAGTGCCGCACTCATGCGTTGGTATATCAGGCACCACCGACCCCATGCCCTCTCAGACTGGGTCCCTGATGTGCGGGTAGAGGTGCTCGAGATCCTTGAGGAACCTGGCAATCATGTCATGAGCAGAAACAGACCTGCCCTCGAACGGTGGATGAAAAGCCGAAATAGCAGCCAGATAGACCTTAATGGACAAAAGGGACAGACCTTGGAGCTTGAGGTGCAGAAGGTAGTCCAGAATCAACTGCAGCAAAGCCCACTTGGGCCGAATGCCTTTATTTGAGGTCCAGTACATAAACCACCTACACTTGGCCGTGTAGGTCGCTCTAGTGGAGAGCTTTCTGCTGCCCAGAAAGACCTGCTGGACTCCAACTGAGCACTCCTGCTCCTCCGGCATTTAGCCATGCAGCAGCCAAGCTGTCAGGTGCAATGCTGCCAGGTTCAGGTGCAGGAGGGCACCGCGATTCTGGGACAACAAATCTGGCCGGAGCGGTAGCTGTAATGGAGCAGCCGCCAAGAGATCCAGCAGTGTGCTGAACGTTGGCGCGGCCAAGCCGGCGCTATGAGGATCACCTTCGTCCTGTCCCGCTTGATCTTCATGTGGATCAATGGAACTGGGAGAAAGGCATACATTAGAGCCCCCGACCACAGGAGCAGAAAAGCATCCAACAGAGAGCCTCTGTCGGACCCCCGAAAGGAGCAGAAGATGTGGCATTTCCTGTTGTGCCTGAACGCAAAAAGGTCCACCTGGGGAGTACCCCACCAGTGAAAGATGATGCTGACCACCTTCAGATGGAGAGACCACTCGTGGCGAAACGAGAAGGTCCTGCTGAGGCAATCCACCAAAGCGTTCCTGGCCCTGGGGAGGTGCGCAGCTACAAGATGGATGCCATGTTGCTTCTTGGCAAAGGGCAGACAATTTGGCTCCGCCTTGCTTGTTGATATAGAACATAGCTGCTGTGCTGTCAGTCAGGACCTGGACCACACTGCTCTTTAAGTGAGGTAGGAAGGTGTGGCAGGCCAAGCGGCCCGCTCTGAGCTCCTTGATATTGATGTGTAGTGAACAATCGAGGCAGGACCAACGACCTTGCGTGATGAGATTGCCTAGGTGGGCTCCCCACTCTAGGTCCGAAGCATCGGAGACTAGGGTAACCAACGGGGGGGGGGGGGGCAAACGGGATTCCCGCCAGCACCAATGCACGGTTTTGCCACCATGCAAGTGATGACAGAATGTGGTCCAGGATCTTGACTACTCGGTCCATGCGCTGTCTGTTGGGGATGTAGACCGATGCCAACAACGCCTGCAGCAGCCTGAGGTGGAGTCACGCATACTGAACCACGTAAGTATAGGCTGCCATGTGGCCCAACAGCCGCAGACACGTATGAGCGGTGGTGATACGCTGAGCTTGATTACACGAGATCAGGTCTGCCATGGCCCGGAACCGGGTCTCAGGGAGGAAAGCCCTGGCCCGGGGAGAGTCGAGGACTGCTCCAATTAACCCTATGCGCTGCATCGGGACTAAGATTGACTTTGTCTCATTTATTAACAGCCCCAGGTCACAACAGGGGGAGCAAACCAGGTTGAGAGGACACAGTACCTGATCCCGGGATCAGCCTTTTAACCACCAGTCGGGAGGTTCTGAAGGGTAGCCTGCATCTCCTGGGACAGCCCGGAGGACTGTAACCAGGATCTGCACCTCATGACAACTGCAAAGGTGACCACCCTGGCCGCCGAGTCCGTAGCAACCCAGGCCATCCAGAAGGCGCCTCTCGTCACCGCTGTCCACTAAGGTAGCAAACTCCCAGGCTTGGTCCTGTGGAAGGCCCTCCTTGAATTTGCTGATGGAGTCCCACAAGTTGAAGTTGTACCTGCCTAGCGGGGCCTGATGGTGAGACACCTGAAACTGCAGGCTGGCCACTGAATAAATTTTCCTGCCAAACAAGTCCAGTCTCTTGGCATCTTTATTTTTGGGTGTGCCACTGGCCTGGCCCTTTCATTGATGGCAGACACTACCAGGGACTTTGCCGGGACTAATATTTGTTTCCACTTTCTTGGAGGTAGGTGGAATGGAAGGGGGGGTCTGCCACACAGACTTGGCAATTTTCAGGACCCCTGGGTGGACGAGCAATGTGACCTGGGCCAGGGGGGAGGGTATGACATTGAAGAGGTCCCCGCTAGCTCTTAACCTCCAAGTTCAGGTTAGCAGCCACTCTTTAGAGCAGGGCCCGGTGCTCTTTGAAGTCATCGGGGGGGGGGGGGCTGATCACTTGCAAGGGGCCCACTACCGCCTAGTCCGGAGATGACTGTACCACGGGGGGAGGGACGGCTCCCCTTGCCTGCCAGGGGACGGCTCCTTGGGCATCGGGGCCTGCTGCGACGCTCCTGCATCGGACTCGGCACAGTGCTCTGGTGCCGGCTGAGCCGGAGGCAATTTGTCCGATGCTGCCTGAGAGGAACGGTGGGTGTACGAGACCAGCATGACAGGTACACCCCACAAGCTCCAGTACTGCCACTGGATGGGCCACTGTCCCTGCTGCCACGCCACCGTGCCGTTCCCGTGGGGCGTTGGCGATTTGCTTCTCCTAGGTGAGGGGCTGAATTTTTCCTCTAACTTGGATCACTGCCCTTCTGGCGACCAGGGCAGAGCCTTAGATGCCTCAGTCTGTAGGCTGACCCTCGTCCAAGACCAGTAAGGAAAGGGCGAGGAACGGTGCCAGCCTGAAAGGTGGTACTGCGGAGTCGGAGACTGGTGCCGCGACTGGGAATGATCCTGCACCGAGGGGGATTGACGCCAGGGGGTCTGCGCTGTGGCGATTGCTGGCGGGAGGCCCAGCGGTACCACAGGTATGGGGATCAGCATCATGACTCGGTCATCCCGTGCCTCATAGGTGGCAACCTTGGTGTTAGGGACCTGGGTCTTCTAAGCGGAGACCAAGGCTGCGGTGCCGGGGATCAACACCTGTGGTCCAGTGACCCTCCATTGCTTTAGAGGGAGCTTGCCCTTAGAGGTCTGGACCTTAACCGGGTCCATCGCCTGGCTTGGCATCTGTGGTGCCGGCTGGCCTACTTGGTCCTTGGCCACCAGGGCCACTTCGGGCACAGGTGGCCCTATGAGGGGCCGGGATCCCCTGCCGCTCCCGGGAGTCGGATCCCTGGCTGGGCTAGGGGATCCAACCACAGCAGTATCCCCATGTAGCTCCAAGTGGGCACGTGGCCCAACACAGGTCCTTTGCCCGAAGCCCCCTTGTCTTGTGGTGCTGACAGCAGGGGAGAATGGTGCCGGGTACTGCATGCTGACGCCGAAGTACTAGGTGTGGAGTCCAATTGGGAGGGCTCCAAGGCAGGACGAAGTGCAGAGGGCCCTCAAGCACAGATCCCGCTCCTTTTGAGTTTGAGAGCAAAAGTTTTTGCAGATCCTGGACTTGTCTTTTCTGTGTGATTCCCCCAGACACTTCGAACAGCTATCATGGGGGTCACTAATGGGCACCGGTACTGGGTACACGATGAACATGGCTTAAAGCCATGTGCTCCCCATTGCCATAATGGAGCCTCCACATTTATTTATTGACAAATAAATTTGCAGAACTTTAAAATATTGTGAGCAGAATTTTTATTGTTTTGGCACAGAATTTCCTCAGGAGTATATATTTATATTCCTATAAAATCACTGATACTGGCTGTTTTTTGAACCTATGGCAAACGTGTCTAATTCTGTCGTGTTTTACTGATTATAGTGAGCAATATTTTCGATCTCGTTTCGTTTTTGCTTTAAAGGGAGGGAACGTGACCTGTAATACGGGTAGCTCAATAATACATTGGAAAAGTCTTTCATTCAGTTTAACAGTTGAACATTAAACAAGCAATATTGTGACACACCTATTACTAGGGTGGTGGTTGGTTTGGGATGAATCCAAGTAATTCTGTTGCTCTTACACTTAACTACATAACTTTTGTCATCTCCTTAAAAATTCAATATTCATTTAGATATGAATGCTTCCTGGTTCTCTTAACTGCTGAGATTTTTCAATATGCCCAAAGCAGGAGTTCAGAGAACAGCAGTAGCTACTCCGTGCCAGTATCTCAATTCTGTTGGAAGTGCAACATGGCAGGGGATCTAGCGAGATCTTTCCTTGCAGCAGATGTTGCAGTAGTAAAAATCTTTACCGATGTCTTTTTTGGGTAACTTCTCTGTATGAGAAAAAAAACCTAAAATTATTGCTAACTAGTAACATTTTCTGAACTAGCAAATAAATTTGCGTTCATTTTTAATTTTACTGGATAATTCTGTCATTGGTCGTCTTATGTTAAGCCTCTGAAATTTGTTTCTGGAGGTCTAATTTTGGTAACCATCTATGGAAAGTAGTGAGCTAAATTTCTGTGGTATCTGTAAAAAGCCAGTATTTTAGCCCCACTTTATATAGTGCTTTTCTGACTGGATTTGTGCCAGGTTTCATCTTCTGCACTTGAACTTTATTTGAATAATACATGTGTATTATCTGCAGTATTGTGTAGATTTGAAAAATGATCTTTGCTTCCATCTCTTAATGATTTCTAACCTATCTTTGTAGTTGATAGCATGTGGCACATGGTGGAATATTTATTACTGGATGGGTCTTTAGCTGCTCAAACCTTGTTATATTTTGATAGATGCCTCTAAAATATCTAAGCAATAGTTAAAAACAATTTCCCAGATTTCATTATTTTCAGGGCTCTATCTTGAAATTAAATCTTTCAACTTCACCTCTCTGAATGTAAAAAAGACATTGTAAAACTGATTGTATGCTCAGTATGCTCTTCAAATATATTTAAAATGAAGTACTGAGAAAACAATAATGGGCTACCGTTTCGTTAATTTGCTTTAATTCTAGTTAAAGATGGAATTTAATAATTGTCAGAAAGATACCTGAGTATTTTTGGGATGTTTTCTCCTTCAGAGTTTCTTCAGTACAAGTCTACAGTTGTGGGGCTTTTGTGCCACACAGGCAGAATCTTCTGGAAAGATATGACTAGAGCTGCATGCGTGCTCTCTTGCAGAACTAAACAGTTGGTGAGGTATTATGTAAGGAGCTGCTGCTCCAAGTGTTATTAACTTCCTTCCAACTGCCAGCCAGTGAGGTCTGAGTTCTTTGCTTCATTGGCTTTCTAGATTAGCTTTAAATGCATGTATTTAGAGGATTACTACTTGTTCTTTAAATTGTAATTTTGTGTTAGCTCTCATTTTACAGGTCTGTTCTGTCGGCTGACTTAAGGTGCCCATCTTATAGCATTGTTTGTAAGCTTGTGTCTTAGCAGTGAAAGAGAGAAATCTGACCAGAGCACCCCTTTTGAAAGGTGTCCATCTTGCTATATATATAAAATCCATTCCCTGCCCAAAGGGTTTACAGTCTAAGCAAACAAAAACACCAGAATATTTGGGGTCAGGAAGGAATTTCCCCCCAGCCAATTTGGTAGAGACCCTGGGGGTCTTTTGCCTTCTTAGCAGCACAGGTCACTTGCAGGTTTAAACTAGTGTAAATGGTGGATTCTCTGTAATTTGAAGTCTTTAAACCATGATTTGAGGACTTCAGTAACTCATGCAGAGGGGGATCTGGGTGCAGCTGGCTAGAGTTCACTGGGGTGAGGGTTCAGATGCAGGGAGCTCATGGAGTGGTCCATGTGCATAGGGGTGGGGATCATCAGGATGGGAGTTTGAGGGGGTGGTCTGGATGCAGTGGGAGTGGGCCTCAGCGGGGGGTCCAGATGCCCAGGGTTGGGCAGACAGGGAGCAGCTCTCTGTACAGAGAGCCCTCCTCCCATAGCTGAGGAGCGATGGGGACAGGAATCCGGGGCTGGGGGAGGAGGGGTCTGACCTGGCCCCGGCCACTCTGTGCAGGGGAAGTACGCTCCTCCCCCACCCCAGTCCAGCCAGGACTAGCAGCTGAGCCCAGTGCAGAGTAGGCATCACTGGCTGAGGTGGGGCTGTGTGCGGGGGGTTCAAATGCATGGGGATTTGGCAGATGGGGATAGGTCTCACCTAGCACCCACTGTTTCTCTATCCCCCCGCAGTGATTTACCACTCTGCAGCTGCGCTGGGTGCCTAAAACAACACGCCTGCGCTGCTGGGAAGGGGCGCATGCATGACCATTCTTGCGGCTTCCCTTTGCTTCCTCAACAGAAAGTCTTTTTCTGCAGGGAAGCAAAGAAATCTGCACGGGACATGAATTCTGCACATGCACAGCATCACAAAATTCCCCCCGGAGTAATTCTTGAAGTGGGAAAACTAAAAATTCCGATCTGAAATTTTTATCTTTCTTGAGGAAATTATCCCCTGGCCTAAACTGATAAAGGAAGATGGTACAAAACAGTGTAGTTATTATAGGTGACGATGTATTTGTAGGCAGACCTGGATTAAATTCCTGGCTGGCAAATCAGTTCGCTCTCTCTCTCTGCTTCAATTTCCCACGTGCAAAGTAGGGATAATATTGCTTTCTTAGATCATGTCTACACTAGCACTTATGTCGGCAAAATTTTTGTCACACAGGGGTATGAAAAACACACCCGAGTGACTTAAGTTTTGCACAGCTCTATGTTGGCAGGAGATGCTCTCCCACAGACATCGCTAGTGCTGCTCGTTGAGCTAGTTTTATTATGTCGACGGGAGAGCTCTCTCCCGTCAGCATAATTTGGCTAAACAAGCAATCTTACAGCGGCACAGCTGTACTGATACAGCTGTGCCGCTGTAAGCTTGTAAGTGTAGACATGGCCTTGGTCCGTGCCTCGAAGTTTATAATCTAAACAGACAAGGCAGACAATCTCTGAGAATGTCTACATAGTGTGTAGCGCAACGGAGCTCCGATCCCCAATCAGTACTGAGGAACCTAAACAGACCAACTAAATGACATAAGGTAACTTATTCTGTTAATTGTAAAGACTGAAGATCTACAGAAAGACATAACTGTCTCACCTTCACCTAATGAATAATGCTTCATATACACAAAATGAACATCTGTTTTTCTTTCTGCACAAGGGAGCATGGTATGTATAAAAGCCTTTTCCTCCTAAACCATCAACAGATTATCAACATTAACTTCTCTGGTTGATATTCAGTGGCCTACATGATATGATTTTGTGTTCTCAATCCAATTAAAGATCTCCACCTCACAGATATAGTCATCACTATCAACACCCTATTGGAAGCATAGGAGGTCCCAAGGATTGAATGCGAGTAGGGACTGCACTTCCCTCTCACCTCTAGAGGGTTGCTCTCTGTTAAGATTGAAGCAAAGCTTATATGGCATCTGTTCCATGCATTAAATTGTTCAGTATCGAGGCTGTCAATCCAAGACCTTTCATGAAAACTAGCTTCAGTCAATACAATAAAATTACGTATTTTAAATATATGGGAACAAATTAATGTTTTCTGGCATTCCCTAGTCATTCGTATTTTGAGTAAGCAATTGAAACCTAATGAATCTAACTGAAAAATTAATTTCATATTCAGAATCAACTAATATTACTCCTGCGGAAATCCTATGCCACTACGCAATGCAGAATTTTGCAGAAATTAATATTGTGTGTGCAGAATTTCCTTTCCCCCCCACAGAAATGGATTGCAGAGATGTTGGCCACTACTAGGAGCCACTGGACCCAGCAAAGCCCAGCTTGCAAATAGAAGATAAGGCCATGGGGCGGGAACTGGAGTGCTCCCAGCAGCTGCAGTTCCCAGTACGCCCTGAAGGAAGGAGGTGGCAGCGCGCAGGAAACTCCATGCAAGCCCCGGGACCCAGCATGAGGCTGTTTCTCCCTCTGGATCCCTGGGATCTGGGAGGCAGAGATGAGTGTCTGAGTTGGGAGGGCTCCGCAGCCTGCCTCTGGAGGGTAGGGGATGTGAGTGTCTGGGCGGGGAGGAGGGTGAGGAAAGGGAAGAATATGAGTGTCTGGGCTAGGGGGGAAGCCATGGCTGGGCTCTGGGGAGGGAGGGGGCAGAGAAACAGGAACTGGATTGTTGTAGGGGTTTCTTTAACTCTCTGTTCCTGAGGGAATTTTTGTGTATGTCTGTATTGTTACAGACATACTTGCTGACAGGTATTTTGAAATAAATTACCAAAATAATTGAAACTGGCATGATTACATAGTGTTACTTTGACAAATAAAATTTGCAGAATTTTAAAATATTGTGTGCAAAATTTTTTATTTTTTGGCACAGAATTCCCCCAGGAGTATAATATGTAAGGCTATATCATATCTATTAAATAGGACCCCAATTCGAGAAAGCATTTAAGTATATTCTTGAGTAGCCTTCCGAAATAGTAATGTTTTCCTAAATCAGGGTCTATATGACCTGAAAGCCTGTACTGGCTTTACCAGTCAGAATGAGACATAAAAGGTGTAAAGATCCACGAGAGCCAAAGTATATATTAAGCACTGACCAAATGGTAGATAAATATTTAATAGAACCCCTTCCGTAGAGCTGATGTGCACACAGATCTAACAAAATAACAAGCAGATCTACATAAATACCCTGGTTTTTCAGTTAGAAAACTTCCTTTTTCCACTACAATGCCGTGAATAGAAAACATGTTGATATAGATTCTTTGATTTACCATGCACATGCCAAGTCAAATGTTCTTTTGATTCATGCAGCTTATTTCTCTAGAGCTTGTTCTGGATGGAAATTTGATAACTGCCCAGACAGACTCACAAGAACTAGTGTTCTAGACAGGAAGAAACTGACACCTAGGTTTAAAATCTTCTCTTTACTGGACTAACTTAGATTGCCTTACTTTTACAAATCCACAAGAGAGAAATCTTTATATTTCATTAAAGACAGCCTAGAGAGTCCAAGATTAGATATGTGGTTACCTCCATTATTATATAAGGAGACACTGAAATCATTTACTATAAATTCTAATTTAGTTTCTACTATTTATGCTGCACAATTTTTGCATTTCTTTCATTTGGTGAATAAGATGAACAACGATTCGGTTCCACTTCCAAGTTCTCATGTAGTGTAGATGCAATGTTTTGGGAATGCTTTTGTTAAAAAGGCCTCTAACATTATATTTTGAACTGCAATGAAAACATTTCTATCAGTTTACATTTTTCAAAATGTATATTTTGAGCCAACTCAACCAAGAGCCATTAGTGCAGCTGGCATTCTGAAAAATGACTATACAAACACCATCATCTTACTCAACAGACCTGATCCCCGATCTGATTCCAGAGGCAGATCTGCTGCCAAGTGAGTTTTCACAGCTTTTTACTCCTGTTAAATCTGAAGAAAACCACAGGAGAGAGCGCTCTGGATTCTATCCTCTCTCATGCATCATAAACAGCACTGTCTGCAAAGTTCCAATCAGCTACACTTGTACAACTCCAGAGTAGGAAATACTTTGTACAGGGAGTCACTGACAGCATAATTTGAAGACCATAAGACATCACAGGTGTTACTGAAGCCTAATTTGTTGCAGAGAACTTTTATTATTGGTGATGCATAAGATGGAAGGAACCCAGCTTGGCTATTAGAACTCAAGTTGAGTTTGCAGGGCTAGCAATTAGAAAAAAATTTACTTACACACCAAGCACATCTGATACATAAACTGCGGGAAGACTGAACATGGAATCACACAAATTGCTTCTCAGAGCAGAACTACTTTAAATTAAGAGCCAAATTCTCCACAGCCCTTCATAGTACTAAGTAGTTTCCAAATGTCTAGCTATGCATTTTTATTATGGCCCAAAAATCACAGTGCACAGAAAACCAGGAAGCCACAAAAGTCACAGTTTAGAAGCCTGGTGTCCTAAACAGTTAAGCTTATCAGTTTTCACTAGACAAATTTCTGGTTTCTACAGCACTCAGTATATGCTGAAGCAATAACAGTTTAAAGCTGCTTCAAGATCACTGTGGAACCATCTGAATGCAATTAATTTCTGAGTACAGGAATAAATTAACAGATATTTGACTGGATCCTTCCCCAGAGTTTTACATTTGTACAATGCCTTCCTTTAAACATTTAAGTACTTTATATCCAACACTGCTCACACTCAGTAGTAAGTCATATGCTCAGTGATGATATTCCCAGAACTGCAATGTATAAGGACACTACAAGATGCTTTAGAGCTACTGAGAGAGAGTTTGACACATTTCCAAACATACAGTGCCTAAGCCTAATAAGGAACCTAATTTTGCCAGTGCATCAACTCCAGGCGTTAAAGTAGTATTCCCTATTTACTCCTTACTAAACTTAAAGCCTCATTTCATCCATTCTTTATGCTATGGGTTCTGGGTTCAAGGTTCAAGGTGTTAATTTTAACCTATAACACTCTGTTGTAGTTTGCAAAAGATAGGCACCATACATCTCCTCCTCCTCCTGTACCCATTCTGAGACCGACTGAACCTCTTTTGAGTAGTCCCGCGCCAGGCACTCAAGGTTTGGAAGAAGAGAGTTCCCATTTGAGGATCCCCAGTGCCCAGCCACAGGATACTTTGACCTGGTAGTCCAGCTGAGCCAGTGTGTTAACTTTCAAAGGAGAAAGCAAAGCTCATCTTTTCAGCGAAGCTTTTGATTAATCCAGTAGTCCTCAAATTGTGGACCACGGTGTAGTAGCTGACAGGTCACATGGAGCTGGCTGCTCCTCTCTGCTTCTACAGGAAGTTAGGCTCTTCCTGCTGCCTTCTCCAAAAGTTGCTACTACACAAGATGAAGAACTACCAGAAGATGCCAAAGGAGCCACCAGAAAGAGGAATGTTTATGGCATAAGGCAGGGGTCGGCAACGTTCAGCACGCGGCTCGCCAGGGTAAGCACCCTAGCGGGCCGGGCCAGTTTATTTACCTGCTGACGCGGCAGGTTCGGCCAATCGCGGCCCCCCCACTCGCCGCGGTTCGCCGTCCCGGGCCAATGGGGGTGGCGGGAAGCCGTGGCCAGCACATCCCTCGGCCCGCGCCACTTCCCGCCGCCCCCATTGGCCCGGGACGGCGAACCACGGCCAGTGGGGGCCGCGATCGGCCAAACCTGCCGCGTCAGCAGGTAAATAAACTGGCCCGGCCCGCTAGGGTGCTTACCCTGGCGAGCCGCGTGCCGAACGTTGCTGACCCCTGGCATAAGGAAACCAGGCAGCATGTGGCAAGACCAGACAACAGGGATATGCAAGGAAAGAAAGACTGGAACCAGTGGTAGAAAGAATGAAGGAGACTACTTTCCTAATATTGCTTTTGCACACAGGCAATTGCTGTACTTGCCCAACGAGGATGTATGATCACCGACATTGTCTGCATGATTGAGATTAGAAGGAGAAGTGGCCCACAAGACAGTCTATTAAGATGTGATTCTAGAATATGTAAAAGTTTGTGAGCCCCTGGTCCACTCTAAGGCATCTCTGTTCTTACTTCCAATTATTTGCTTTATTGGTGTTTACTTTTATATGTAACACACCCATATGCCAAGTAGTGAAAACACCGTAAATTACTAAAATTAAAAAAAGATACACCTTTAATGCGTTTTTCACCAAAAGTTAAATTGGGAGGTAGATAATTAAGCATCATCTAATACTACATGGGATAAGAATGTCAATCAGCCCAAATATTCTCCAGTACACTTCTCCCACCTGAGACTGAGGTGGAGACCTCAAATTCAGTCATAACTAATTCACAAAATATCCTCACCTCCACATAATCCCCCCACTACTTGTACCCAATAGTCAGAATATCCCAACACATTTCCACCAGTGCTGAATATTAGATGAATTCAGATCACACACAAATTAGAAGCAGGAAAGGAAAAGTTCACCAACCACTCCTCCAACTAAAAGATGTTATTTCTCAAGTGATTTTCCATTGGTGGAGAAAGGGGGAGCCATAAAGACTAGCAAAAATTGTATTTTCCACACGGGGTTTAAGGACTGCCTTTGGAAAGCACAAATGATTCATCAGGAACTTTAAAGGCAATTTTCCTGTTAATTCTTAAGTGTCTAACTGTCCATTCTTGAGCTGCTATTTGGTTATCCATCTATACACTTAGAAAATAATCAAAGATGGAAAGACCAACTTCAAATGATTTTCACAGTAAAATATTAAGGGCTCTCCAAGACTCATCTCAGGCTTCACCCATCTGAAATGAAAGGCATGGCAGGGATATTAAAGCCTTTGCTCATCTGTATTTGATGTGGCCCTTCCAAATAAACGTCTGGCCAGCTAAATCAAAGACCTGCAGTGGGAGAGGAGCCCTCCTACTAAGCATCCCACCACAACATCCCTCTTCCAACTACAGCAATACCCCTACCTCACCCCCAAACTGTTAGTGCAAGACAGCTCCCACAATCTATACTTAGAAGCACTTTACTTCAGGGGCCTCTGTGGAATAGGATTTCACAGAGAGACACTAAATTATTCTAGCAGTAGGAAGCTATTTTAAACTCTTCTTTCCACTAAAAAAAAAAAAAAAAACCCAAAAAGCATGGAAATTTAAAATTAGGGTTAGGTTACAAAACAAATTCCAAACACACATTGGAAGCCATGGAAAACCCTGGTTCAGATCAATGACAACCTTAACCGTGCTCCTGTAGCTCCATTAATCTCTCACTTTCTGTTCTAATCTTAAATTTGTAGAACATACTATTTATATAATCTGCAGGTAGAATGTTAAAAATCTGAACCTCCAAGCATTGGTATTGTACACACATTTCCAACACTAAGCATGATGCTTCATCACCATGCTAGCCTTTACTCTTCTAATCTATGTGCTATCATTTTATGAGTTTGGCTTATAAATCTGAATACACAGATACCTAACAAAGCTCTGTGTCTGTGCATATGGAACCTACAGAAGAGGATGTATTTAGCAGGCTATTTGTACTTGGCAATCCCTGATTACACATGTTTTTTCATGAACTGAGTATAAGCTGTACAAAATATTGGAGTCTATGCACCCATGCGAAGTGTTTTTGTAGCTACTCATGAGATAAACCTGTGTAATTAATACAATTGTCTCAGAGTATCCTATTGCTGTCAGGGTGGTAATGTACGGGCAGAGTTAGGATTACTTTAGCGACCTTTGTGTGGACTTTCCATAGTTTCCAACATTTGGATTTTTTTTACTTTTTTTTTTTTTAAATAAAAAACAAGCATTTTAAGGGCTTCTTCCTAAGAAGAAAAGAAATCTCTGTGCAACCTCAACACTAGGTTAACAAAATTTCTGTCTGGGAATTAGCATACAAGCAATATAATAGATCACCACATTGTTTTTGTTCATGGAATGTTATTTTGCTTTTATGCATAATTAAATAATGGACAGAAAGGGAAAAGTATCATAATACAGCTGAAAACGTTATAGCTACAGCAGATTCCCTACCATAAATTCTGTTTCCAACTCCTACACTACAACAAAAACAAAAAAATCCTTTCCACATTACATGGTAGATGATGGTTTGAGATTACAGACAAACTTTCCCACAGTGCTAATTTTAACACAACTTTTGGATCTTGTTCCACCAAACTCAGATCTGTTTACACTTTCTTAAATCAAACCTCATGCATTTATTTTAACACTGACCAGAAGTAGGTAATGCTTTAATAATTACTCAGGTGACCTTCATTAAATACTAATTCAAATTTTTAAAAAATGGATGAAAACCATTCCTATCCCCTAATCATTTAATGACTTCTTTCATAGTTTCTTTAACAGTCACAGACCAGTAAAACGTGCAAAGGGGAATACCATGCAGAATAATTTTACACTAAACAAATCTTTTATATTCTAGAAAAGCTTTTTATGTTTCGTATACTTGTCTTCATAAAAAAAAATAGTCTCAAGGAGAAAACATCAATTCTACTCAGATGTACTTATGAACACTTAAGGAAAATGTGCTTTAAGTCTACATGTGTACATCAAGGGGTCTGGGTTAAACTAAACACAGTAGTGGAAGGAAATGTACTATTATATAAAGTTTAATATTGGAAAACAATGTTTTAGATAATGTCAGGGTCCTTGCTGGGCTATACTACAGCCCAAGAAAGTAGAATATCAATACATTAAACATATTTTAAGATAAAGAAATGGGCAAGGAGGAGAGAAAAGTGATCAGGAACAATCAGCATGGATTCACCATGGGCAAGTCATGCCTGACTAACCTTCTATGAGATAACTGGCTCTGTGGATGAGGGGAAAAGCAGTGGACGTGTTATTCCTTGACTTTAGCAAAGCTTTTGATACGGTCTCCCACAGTATTCTTGCCAGCAAGTTAAAGTAGTATGGGCTGGATGAATGGACTATAAGGTGGACAGAAAGCTGGCTAGATCGTCAGGCTCAACGGGTAGTGATCAATGGCTCCATGTCTAGTTGGCAGCCGGTATCAAGCGGCGTGCCCTGAGGGTCGGTCCTGGGGCCTGGATATTTTGTTCAATATACTCATTAATGATCTGGAGAATGGCGTGGACTGCACCCTGCAAACTTGCTGAGATGACACTAAACTGGGAGGAGTGGTAGATATGCAGGAGGGTAGGGATAGGATACAGAGGGACCTAGACAAATTAGAGGATTGGGCCAAAAGAAATCTGATGAGGTTCAACAAGGACAAGTGCAGAGTCCTGCACTTAGGATAGAAGAATCCCATTCACTGTTACAGACTAGGGACCGAGTGGCTAGGCAGCAGTTCTGCAGAAAAGGACCTAGGGGTTACAGTGGACAAGAAGCTGGATATGAGTCAACAGTGTGCCCTTGTTGCCAAGAAGGCTAACGGCATTTTGGGCTGTATAAGTAGGGGCATTGCCAGCAGATGAAGGGATGTGATCATTCCCCTCTATTCGACATTGGTGAGGCCTCATCTGGAGTACTGTGTCCAGTTTTGGGCCCCACACTACAAGAAGGACGTGGAAAAATTGGAAAGAGTCCAGCGAAGAGCAACAAAAATGACTAGGGGGCTGGGGCACATGACTTATGAGGAGAGGCTGAGGGAACTGGGATTATCTAGTCTGCAGAAGAGAAGATTGAGGGGGGATTTGATAGCTGCTTTCAACTACCTGAAAGGGGGTTCCAAAGAGGATGGATCTAGACAAGGGGTGGGCAAACTACGGCCCGCAGGCCACATCCAGCCCACGGGACCGTCCTGCCCGGCCCCTGAGCTCCTGGCCGGGAAGCTCGCCCCCGGCCCCTCCCCTGCTGTCCTCCCTCCCCCACAGCCTCAGCTCGCTCGTTCCGCCGCCGGCACAATGCTCTGGGCAGCGGGGCTGTGAACTCCTGGGGCAACGCAACTGCAGAGCCTGGCCTGACCCGGTTCTCTGTGCTGCACGGCTGTAGCGCCGCCAGCGCTCCAGGCAGCACAGTAAGGGAGCAGGGAGCGGGGGGGGGTTGGATAGAGGGCAGGGGTGTTTGGGGTGGTGGTCAGGGGTGTGGATAGGGGTCGGGGCGGTCAGGGCGGAGAATAGGGGGTTGAATGGGGTTGGGGGAGGTTGGATGGAGCAAGAGTCCGGGGGGGGGGGCAGATAGGAAGTGGGGGCTGGGCCACGACCCCCTCCCCTAACCGGCCCTCCATACAATTTCCAAAACCCAATGCGGCCCTCAGGCCAAAAAGTTTGCCCGCCCCGATCTAGACTGTTCTCAGTGGTACCAGATGACAGAACAAGGAGTAATGGTCTCAAATTGCAGTGGGGGAGGTTTAGGATGGATATTAGGAAAAACTTTTTACTAGGAGGGTGGTGAAGCACTGGAATGGGTTACCTAGGGAGATGGTGGAATCTCCTTCATTAGAGATTTTTGAGGCCCGGCTTGACAAAGCCCTGGCTGGGATGATTTAGTTGGGGATTGGTCCTACTTTGAGCAGGGGGTTGGACTAGATGACCTCCTGAGGTCCCTTCCAACCCTGATATTCTATGATTCTAATCAGATTATAGAATTTTGGGATAGAAAGTGTCCAAAATGCTTATCAAAGAAAAATTATCTGAAGAGATGTCACACCATTGGACATAACTGAAAGAAAAGGCTCAAACTAAGACTTCTCCCTTGCTTCAAATTTTTAAAAATGTATCATCAATAATATTGATATAATATGGAGATTAATTGTATTGGCAGGTTAAATTGGTATGGCAAAAGTATGGTTTCACAGCTGTTTGCACCATCAAAAATTGGTGAAGCAATTTCTTTGACAGGAGAAATTCAACAGGTTTTAGAAAAGCACAAAAATTGTGCAGATCTTTAGAAATAATGGTATTAACTTTATCATTACAAATGTTATCACTAGCCTGGCCTACTTTGCTGAAAGTTCATTAGCCTTCACCATTTTTGGAAAGCATACGATTATAGTGTTTGGGTAAACATTCCATAAATACTTACAAGCTGCATCTAATCACACTCAAGATATTGTTACTAGCAGTATTAAAATCTCCTTTACTCTACATAGAATTATCCAACATACATCCTAAAAGGTATTGTATTAATTTCTTCCTTGATTTCACAGGCATGACTGCAAAATGAAGGGAAAACTTGAAAATAGTAATTGCATTTTCCATCTTTTACGGTTCGGTGTTTTCTCTTGTAGCTGTGCCATCTATGATTCTGGCACAAAGCCTTCCAGAGTTTATGGACATACACCATCTCAGAAGAATTCTCTTACTTTTCACACACCACTCAACCAATTAAAAAAAAAACAAAAGAAACATTTAAAGTGACATTTAAACTAGATAGAGGAAAAAAGAGAAACAGATGTTACTAGAAACATTAGACACAACTATTAAGATACAAATATTTTATTTATTTCTTATACAAAAACTAAGCTTTTTACAAAAAAACTAAGACATACCAATAATAGAACGTCTCAGTGGGGGGCTGAAATGGCTTGTAGTCTTGAAAACACTGTAGCATCAGTATTATGGATCATCACACTCATTTGGGAGAGTTAGAGGGCTCAGATTTTCAAAGGAAAATAGGGATATGTCTACACATAAACTGGTACAGCTGTGCCCCTCTAGCGCTGCAGTGAAGATGCTATCTACCCCAACACAAGGAGTTCTCCTGTCAGGGTGGGTACTCCACCTCCCTGACAGACAGTAGCTAGGTTTCAGAGTAGCAGCCGTGTTAGTCTGTATCCGCAAAAAGAACAGGAGTACTTGTGGCACCTTAGAGACTAACACATTTATTAGAGCATAAGCTTTCGTGGGCTACAACCCACTTCTTCGGATGCATATAGCTAGGTTGACAGAGCCCCTAAGAGACATAGTTATAACAAGCTAATTTCCTAGCATAGCCCAGGCTTAAGGAGTTTGATGAGCAAATCCCACCGAAATGGGCATTTAGTGCCTAACTCCTATAGGCTCATTTGAAAATCCCACCCTAAATCTGTTTTATGACATTAGAAAGAGGAAAAAAGGACCATCAGGTACAGCGCTGTTCGTTGTGAAAACCAGAATGGATCGTCAAACACGCTGCAGCAACAACTATACAGAAACCCATTTTTAAGGGGGGTTCCCAGTCTTGCCGAGCCTGAAAACTTCCAAGAGAAGGACAACTCCTAACAGCAGGCTAGCGGCCAGCCCGGATAAAGGCAGGGCTCCACTTTCCCCATCTCTTTCCATTAAACAGGTGGTCTCCTGGGAACCTGCAGCACAGGCCCGGTGCCAGGAGCCTGGGAAGTCCTGTCTTCCGTCCACTTGCCCACGGGGCGGAGAGGTCATTTCACACGCACCCAGAGACGAAGTTACTTTGGGGGTTAACCCGTTGAAAAGCACTTGGGGGCGGCGGGATGAAAGGCGGCTGCCCCTGAACAAAGCCAAGTCCCCAGGAGGGCGGAGGGGGCCGCCCTGGCCCTGCGGATGCGGACGGCAAAGCCCCCTTCCCAGAACCGAGACCCCACATACCCCCCCAGCCCTGCTAGGGAGCAGGGGACCCCCCCGGCGGGCGCGGCGTCCGAGGGGCGCCAGGATGGGGGGGCGACACCCCCAGCTCCCTCCCGCCGCCCCGGCCAAGGTCCTGCCCAAGGACTTCCCGGCCCCGGCCCCGGCCCCGGCCCGCCTCGCTCCCCCCGCGGCCTTGTCACGCCGGGCCGGGCCAGACACGCGCAGGCCGCAGCCTACGCCCGGATTGAGCTGCCAGCGGCCCCCCCCCGCCCCGCGACACCGGCCCGGCAGCGCCGCTTCCGGGGAAGGGAGAAGGCCCCGCTCCCCGGCCTCCATTTCCCGCCCGCCCGCCCGGGCCGGGCGCGCCCCGCTCACCTGCATGCCGGGCACCTGCACGGCCACCGGCGAGTGGGCCATGGCGGCCGGGCGCCGCCCGCGGCGGGCTCTGGCTGCGGCTCCGGCCGGGAGGGGCTGCCTGCGGCGGGGCCTGCAAGGACAAAGCCGGAGGGAGGCTGGTTAGGCCGGGCTCGGCTCGGCTCGGCTGGGTTCGGCTCCCCGGCCCCGTGGCTCACCTGGCGGGGGTCGCTGCGGGGCGCCTAGCGCCGCTCTCCCATGCCCGCGCGGCGGGGCTCTAGGCGCGGCCTGGCCGGCGGCTGCCGCCCGCTCTGCCCATGGCCCCGGCGGGGTGGGGTGAGGCGGGAAGGTCCGGGGCTGGGCTCAGGGCGCCGCGGCGGCCAGCGCCATGTTGGGCTCGGGGAAGCTGTTGTGCGGCGGCGGCGGCGGCTCCGTCCTTCCGTCTACTGGGCTCCGGCCGCGCGGGGTGGAGCCGCCGGGACCTGGCCCCGCGTCACCCGCCCCCCGCCTTCGGGGCCGCCCACGGGGAGGGGAGCCGGGGCCACGGGCGGCGGGGGCGAGGGGGGCGGAGCCCCGGGGGAGGGGAGGGGGCCTGGGGGCTCTCAGTGCCCGCACCCCCTGGGGAGGGGAGACCTCCCCACCCGCCTGCCCCACAGCGCTGCCTGGGCCTCGCCCCTGCAGGAGCCAGCCCCGGGGGGGTCCCCAGCCTGGGACCTACCGAGCTCACATCCTCTTCCCGTTCAGGGCCCCAGGGCCAGAGCAAGCCGGCGAATCCCTTCAGACTTGACCAGCCCCCAGTGCCCATCCATGAGGCAGCCACCCCCCGAGGGATGCTATGGATCGACTACCAGGAAACTTCTCCTCCCCAGCCACCCAGAAGCCCCGCCGTGTTCAGCTGCCCCATGGCATTTGGTCTCTTCATGAAGATGGAGTTGATCCAGTCTAGGAAGTAGATTTGGAGATCCTGTGAGGCCATCTCTCAAGCTGGGAAATTGCCTAGGAACTGTGGCCTTTTGTACAGGCGTCTCTGTATTTAACTTAACTAGGTAGATATTTAACTTGACATCCTGGTAACATTTGCAAAGGCAAGTCTTATGTTTTGATTTGTTCATCCAGTAGTCCACGGTTCTTCCATGTCCTCCCTTCAGGAGGATGCAGAGTTGGCAAAGTCCTCTCTTGTCATTGGCTTCCCCCCACTAGCCACTGCTGGTGTGCTGAAACCGGCGCTCACCTCCTTGTGGCCCGGTTTCTCTGCTTGACCGGCTGCCTCCAACATAACTGTAAAGACCAACTTTAATTCTTCTTTTAGAACTTAACACTTGACTGAACTTCACTGTGTCCCCATTGGCAAACACCCAGACATAGGGACTTTTTTCTTTTTATAGCAGGGAGGGATAGCTCAGCAGTTTGAGCATTGGCCTGCTAAACCCAAGGTTGTGAGTTCAATCCTTGAGGGGGCCACTTAGGGATCGGGGCAAAATCAGCACTTGATCCTGCTAGTGAAGGCAGGGGGCTGGACTCAATGACCTTTCAGGGTCCTTTCCAGCTCTATAAGATAGGCATATATTATATTATAGTTATCCCATCCCCTAAGATGTGAACCAACTCCTGAGTTTCTTCTTCCTTATCAATAATTTCCCCCTCTTGAGGCTGATTTTTCAATTGTCCAGCTCCAGTTATTTCTCTCAGCTGCCACAGAACCTTCTGACCCGACACTTTACCTCCCTCCTATGATGGGCAATTCTGCTTTGTGTCTGAAGGGAAGGAAAAATTGTACTTCAGATGACATTTCTCTGTACTTAGCACCCTGTGGTCATGTATAGTTATAGGTGAAACCTACTATAGTGCCTCCACAATAGGCCCAAAATGCCTTTTTATCCAAAACAGTCCTGTCTCCTGCAATGTATCAGTTGCACTGAAAATTTACTCCATTGTCTGATGCCTCCATAATCCAAGTGTGCTAAGTGCCTCCTGTGATATAGAGGAGAATTGAGATTGTTTTGAATTAGGCAGTACTTTTCCTTTCTAGCTGTGGATCAAATGTTCTGTTTTTATATTTATGGGACTGTGTAGGATAAAAGCATTTGGAGTATCTAGTTGCTTCTTTGCAAAATTAACTGTATCCAGCACACTGGCCCCTGGATAGCACTCTCTCTCCTCCCCAAATATTAAAATTGGGCCCCATCATCCTTATAAAAGCCCCTATGCAACTGTAGAGACAGGGTTAAATGCTGGCTCCACTGAAATCAATAGAAGTATAGCCATTGACTTAACTGGGATCAGGATTATACCCATACGGAAATATCTGCATCGAGATGACAGCCTTTTCACCCATGTAGGCCACCCTGCCTACATTAGGGCAGGGCCATCTCACTCGTATGGGAAATCCTTTCCAAAGGCAGTAGACCTCCTCCATTCATTTGTGAAAACTACACGCACCTTAAAGCCCCACTTGCAAGGGAAGTCCCTGAAAACTGATAGGGGTTCCATGAGTTCACAGGGTTGGTGCATTCCCAAGGCCAGGAAATGGTTTACTTCATCCAATCCAAGGGTTTAGGAACTAGGTTGGACGGTTACACACATCATACCTACCCCCAAAATAGTTATTTAAAGGATGTTCCCTTATGCAGGATTCATTTGAAGGCAGTTTTTTTTACAGTGGCTCCCCCTTTTTCAACATGAAGCACTGCCTGCTACATCCAATATGGCACTGAATACAAAACATCTCTGTTTAAGTTAAGGTTGGGCTAAAACCATCTAAAGCCAAGGAATTCAACATTAAGGCATATGTTCCATCCTTAACTGACTGTGGTTTAAAATCAAACAAAACCCCACAATGATGTTAGTTAAGGATAAGACTTGTGGCTTAAATTGGAACTTTCTGACTTGTTGGTTTGTTAAAATGTTAATGTTAACATATTTAATTCCCTACCCACCAGTTTAAAAATATGTATTTTTAAAAGCCCTCTTAGTGAAAGTTATAAAATGCATGTTAGTTACCTGGGAGCCTGTAATGAGTCCAATCTCATGGGTAGATTACTTAAAGTGGGTAGTTTCTGAGAGCTTGTACTGTATGCCAAGATTCAGGAATTGTTTTGGCCGAATAATGAAACCTTTGAAAAGTGGGAGATTTTGTTAATAAAGGACCTGACCCAACCTTACCTGCAGTATACAGCAGTTTATAGTTTATAAAATTTAAAGATGTCCATTTATCAGATTTCTGAATAGTGCAGATTCATTCTGCTCATTAATACTTAATGTTGTCTCTATTTTTATATTTCAGTGGTCCAGTCATAACTCATCATGACTTTGGAAAAATCCCAATATTTGTGGTAGGGGTTGAAATTTTTTCAATCTGCTAATTCATTACTGCACAGCCTCCCTTCTGTTTCTCTTCTAAGTCTGATGTTCACTGCTGATTTTTCTGCACTAGTTGTCCTCCGTGTTGTTCCTTGGAGCCCTAGATGTTAGTAATCCCAGCATAATTTGGTTTTACTCTTTTCTCTCACACATTCCCTTCTGAAATTCATCCCTACATGACATCCCATGCACCCCTTTGATTCTATGATAATACCAAAATAACCCTTTTACTAAATTTTTTTTTAAAAATCCACATCTGTTTATTCCCCACATATTGAGTCCTTCGGTTCTCCCTCCATTCGTAACTAAAAATCTTGGAGAAAACCTTTTTCTCCAGCTGTATGCAAAGTAAAGATCACTACAGTATTTGACGCAGGAAGAAAGGAGCTTATTGTAGCACTAAAACAGTTACATGCTCTTTGCTATACGACACTACCTGCAATGGTGCAGATGATGAAAAGGAACACCCTTCCCCTTGTTTATTTGGCACAAAATGGGGGGAAAAGTGAAGCTCTCATGTCATTTTGAACTTGCTGCCCTCCCTCCGCCATCTCCACCCCATTTATCTTTCACATGAAAGTAGCAATGCATTAGCTACGTAGTGCTCAAGAACACTGCAAACTTTCACTAGGAACTGAGGAATATTCACAAGGAGAGTTTCAAGCATGGATATTGAATACTGAAAGAAATAAAGTCTGACAAGTCTTTATACAAAGTGTATGTTCTGCATAGAAATCTGAAACAAAGAGACAGACTCCATTATAGGAGCTGACTGGTTTTCTATATAGGAAAAACTCAAGTAGCAAAGAATGTTCATAATGATGCACCATCTGGAGATTTTGCCACTTATCATGCCCCGAAAGCTGCAGTCTTTGCATCTCCTGTTGTCAATACGTCATTGCAGTTGATGAGTCGTACAGGGGTGCACTCTTCACATATCAAGTTGAAAATCCGTTAAGGTTCACAAAAATAAGTGACTAGTACAGAAATTCACTAAATACTGCTAGCTGGTATGTGGTACCCAGAGTCTGAAAACAGGTATTCAGCCTGTGTTATTACAGGATACAGCACACCGCAGTACTAGCTGTAGATTCATTGGGAAAGAACCACTGAAACTTCCATGCAATGTAGATTTCAGATTCTGCAGATGTCAACCCAGAATCTCCTAAACAAGGATTTCCAACTTCTTCCCATATCTATTCCTGAATAGAATATGAAATCTTTTGTAACCAGCTTCTTGAATGGAATGCAAGGAGGAGAAGGGTAACTTTGGTATGAATGATAAGAATTACTGTGGAAATTATACTATTTGGTCACATACCTGGCAGATTTGTGAATCCTCGTGGTGACAGGGATGTCAGGTTCTAGGTTAAAATGTAGAAGTAGACGGTTCTAGTAGAATGTGGCGGTGAGTCAGTGACATCACATTCAGTTAGGAGACAAAGAAAAACCCGAGAGGGACTTATGGCAAAACAGCTGGTTGTATAATGACTGAACTATCAAGCCAGGATGTGAAGTGGAGGAATCTTAGCAGAAGAACCAAGAAAATTGTTAGAGAATTATTTACTAGTACTAATACTTTTCCTAATTAAGAAGGCTCAGATGGCCTATTGCTCATGCCACCATATGAAAAGCCTGGTAAGTCCCTGTTGCTGTTGTTTCTCCCTATGAGCTTCTCAAAAACAGGCACCTCACATACAGGACAATATAAAAAGACCAAGGAAACCCTATAGGAGGGGGCAGATGAATTTCTGTAAGAGAAAAGCTGTTGCTGTGTCATTGGCCTTAACTTGGCTTTAATTCTCTCTCTTTTTCCTGGGAGTTTTTCTTTGACACACACTATCATCTTTTTTAGTAGGAACAAAAAGCTGTGAGTTGACTTTATTCAGGTGTTCTATATTAGATACAAGGAGGGTGGATAGGGAAAAACAGTGGTGAGTCAGTTCAGTGACTAAGAGTTAGGAACAAACTGAACTACTTGATCAGAAGTTCAAGGTATACTGTTCACCTTCACTGCAGTGAGTTATGTATTTTAATACAGAATCTGGTTTAAACAAGTCAATCTTCTGTAGATTAAATTCATTCTGAAAAGGTCAGAACCTAGATAATCTTGCTGCTGAAAGCACCGTATTAATATCTAGGTCTCATTTTCTTGACTGCTTTGGTATGGAGAGAGTGCTCTAACGGAGTGTGATTTGAACAATGAAATACTCACACCCACTCGGAGGAGAACAGATTGACAAAAGTTTAATCAAGGCTGGCTGGTTTCAAAAGGCTGGTTATAGATGTGAACTAACTGACTTCAAATAATTATTCCCGTTAAACAAAACAAATTGCACAGAATGCCAAGGATCTAACTTTAACCTACAGAAGCGAGCACACAACTAGGATTACTCCACACTAACTGGAGTTCTCCAAAATGTTTCATTAATATAGCTACACGCACTTGTACTGTGCATGTTGTGTACCAGACAATCTGTGCTACCCTGCACTAAAGATAGAGCTGATCCAAACAGTTGAGTGAAGTACAATAGAATAAAAATGTTTACACAGTTCCCAAGGCCCTTTTTTATTGTGCCAGAAAAGTCATCTTTTATTTAATTGTTTATTTAGGCCTATGGTTTCCCTCTGCAGTGGTTATACACACAAGGTATTTTGCACTGTACTGGTAGCCAAGACTCCATATTTTTATTCTTGGCTCTACCCCTGACTAGCTGTAAAGGTGCGGGACTCACCGCTGCAGCGCCGCCCGCTGGTCGTCTCAGGAATGAGCTCATTCAGCCTCCAGAGCGCCCCCTGTAGGCCAGTGTCCCACTGCCACTGGGCCCCCATGTCCCTCCCTGGACTCCAGTGCCCCCTTATCTGGGGTGCTGCCCCCTTGCAGTAACCCCTCACTCTCAGGGTCTCCCCTCCCTGGGGAACCCCCACCCCCTATTCCCACCTTGCCTCAGTCATAGGCTACTGCCAGTCACCAACTAGCCCCCGCTCCCTGGGGCAGACTGCAGTACTCATCACAGGCAAGGGGGGTTTAGACCTGCTGCCTCAGCCTACCCATGGGCTGCCCTCTGCAACCCCAGTACCCAATTGGCCTTAGACTAGGCCACAGCCTGGTGTTTTCCAGGCCGGAGCTCCCCAGCTCCCTTAGCCTTCCCCCAGCCCTGCTCCACCCAGGTACCTTCTCAACTCCCTAGCAGTCAGGCCCTTCTCCCTCTACAGACAGAGAGTGTGTCTATGCTCCTGCCTCAAAGCCTTTTTATAGGGGCCAGCTGTGGTCTGTTTGGGGCATGGCTCTCAGCTGTGCCTACTTCCCCAATCAGCCTGGGAGCTGCTTTCCCCAGCTACAGCCCTCTGCTGGGCTGTTCTAAGCTCCTCAGAGCAGGAGCGGGTGACCACCCCGCTATACTAGCCATATGGCCTTTGGAAATCACTTAACTTCTCTTAGCACCATATCCTCATCTGTAAAATGAAGAGGATATTTACCTACCTCGCAGGGGCCCAATCCTGTACCATCTGTGCCACTGGAAGGTTAGTTTGTTAGAGAGCCTTCTCCAATGAAAGTGTTCATGGATTCGCATCTCTGCTCTCACAGTTACTTATGCTTTTAAGAGCCCCTGCCCTTAGTCTAATTTCTCTTCTAGAAGGAAACTGAAATTTCACCAAAGCTCATCGTTGGAATACAAAAATAGTGTGAACACCACCATAGAAGGGGTGAAGGAAGTCAGGGAGAGGCTCTATTGCTGTTTTATCATTCCTCCAGCCCAGTCAGTGTTTTATTTCATCATATCCACGTCTGTCATTTTTTTAATAAAACACATACTGTATTTATAGAATTCAAAAACATTTCTATATATAGGAGCAACAACAGGAAGCTGGCTCTAAAGAGAATTCCTAAAGCGTCCACTCCAGGCATATGTCACAGGAGTACCCAAGTGAATTTCCAAGTGGGATTTGTCCAACATACCATCCCAAGCATACCTCTGGGAGGAGAGCAGTGATGGAATGGTGCTCTGGTACTTCCTGTGAGCAGAGTGGGAATGCTGATCCACACCTGCAAAAAAGAAATCAAGAAGCCAGAGAGGAACAACTTGGGAAAGAAAGGGTAATGAGAGACAACAGGCGACAAAGGGGAGATGAAGTACGGAAGAGCAGAAACAAGCAGAGAGGAAAAAACGGGAAGAAAATTAGGAGAGGTAAAAGAAAGGAAGGAAGGAGAAAACTCATCCAGCTATGAGCGACACCTCTTGTCAGTCCCAGACGCAAGACACTACCTCAAGAAGGGGAGGAGAAAGGGGAGCATGTACCTCCAAACACTAATGCATTTCTGCTCCATCCCAGCTTCAATTTATCTGGTTCCAACTGCAGCAGTTGAGGTATAGGAGAGTCCAAGAGTCCAGGGAAGGGCCAGGTTACATGAGCTAAAGGAGGAAAAGTAGGTTGGGGGGGGGGAGGATTAAAAGGAAGGCAAAACAAAGAGCTAGGGAAGAGGGAGAGTATTACTTTTCATTAGCCATTAAAATGCTGTTAGTCTTTAAAAAAGCATTTTGGTTGGAGAGTCCCCAGACTCCCACCGCCCCACCAAATGTTTGGGCTAAAGCACTTCCAGCACAGTCAGTTTTCTTCCTTTGCATTTCCCCGATCTCTCCCACCCCCATTTTCTTCTGAATCCGCTGTGGTGACAGTGCCTGCCTCTTGGGCCCTGGCTGTACTTGGCTCCTAGAAAGCAGCATTCACACCCGATGGCAGCCTGAGAAAAACGTTGAAAAGGAATTAGAGACATCTCTGTTGAAATAAACATCTGCTCTACGTTTGGTATCGTGGCAACAGTGCTCACAAAAAGTACGGGCAGAACTCCAAGGGCTGCCTGGCAAATCACAGCTATCAGTACCTGTTGAAAACAGGCTGACAAAGCAGTCACTGAACAGGGGTAGGGGGTGGGAGTGTGGATAAGGATGCTCAGAAACTAAAACTTTGGCCAAACAATAGAAATAAAATTATACTCCACTTGGAAGAAGATTGCGGTCCCTTAAATGATGCAAACAGACCACAAAGAGGTGGCTAGACTACCATAAATAGAATTCTTTCATACTGTACTATCAATGGGAAAGGCAAAAGAGTACTCTTCACACTGAATTGGTGATGGCTATCACCCACTTAAGATGAGAGAAGGAAACAAGCAGATAGATTGGTTAGAATGTGCTTCTACTCTGAAAAAGATGACTAATTAAAAATGGGCACCTTCTTCTAACTGGTCTGGTCTTTGTGTGCATTCAGTCACCTATTAATAAATCTCTCTCTAGTTTGATGCCAGAAGCATTTCTTGCTTTTTATTCCTGTTTCACTATAGAGCCAACACAGCTAAGAGACAGGGAGCTGGACTCTATTCCATATTGCTCAACAGCAACATTTGTTTATTGAGTTTTGATCAGTTACACCAATTGGAACCACTCAGGTATCACTGAGAGCTTACTTTGTCTTATATGACTTTTCTTACTCATGTTGGTGTCCCACGTGAGAAGAATGCAGCTTGGCTTTTAAAGCCCAGCCTAAATTCACAGGTGATGTCAAGAAGGAAATTGATACATTCTTGGCATAGGGAACAGAAGTGATAATCAAGAGCAAAGCATTCATTCTTCAGAGGTTCCAAAGGAGGCTGCTTTTTTACCAAAGAACAAATTAAGTTTCCTTGATGTTAACATGGAACTTGAGCAAAAGAAAAACAGAGCAAATCTCACAGAAAAATGACCCGAAGCCTCTGGTTTGTGAGAGTCCTGGGTTTAATTTCTCTCTCTCATTCCCTAGGCTGGCAGGTGGAGAGGAGAGCAGCAGACATACAGATGCTGGCCATGACACAGGGCCTCAAAAGGTGGTGGATATAGATCAGGAGACCCTCAAGACTTCATGAGGGACAGAAAGGAGCTGGAGCGGAATGGGGAGGGATCAAGTGAACCACAAGAGGATGAGAAGAGAGGAGTTGACTTAGACATATTTGCAAATTTGACAGCAAAATAGAGGAAACAGGGCAATCCAGAAGTAGTCAGAGTATTTCAAAATAAGAGACAACAGGGCTAGTACCCCATAAAACAGTGCTAGGATATTAGTCTCTACTTGCACATGTAAGTATTACAGCTAGAGGACTTCCTTGCCTCCACAAGGACCCAGACAACCCAAACCTATTCAGACTGTTAGCAAAGAAGCAACTAGTAAGCTAGAAGTGGGGTGCAAAGGGAGGAACCGCTGTCGTAGGCCCCTATTCTGCAATCGAAGGCATGTGGGCAGACCCTTGCATGGGCCTGGTAACCCATTGGCTTCAAGAGGACTCCACATACGAGCAAGGATCCACCCTGCCTGGATCAGGATCATCAATGAACCAGAAGTAAAAAGGAGTATCAAAATTGTTGGGCTCAAACTGAAGGTATGTGGTCTCTCTTATGAGCACAAAAGATTTCCTAAATTCACCAGTGACTCAGAGGAAAATACAAAGGGACAGGGCTTCCAGTTTGATAACATTTATTTAATGTTATTTCAGATTTACAAAGTTATTGATATGGAAAACAGAATAAGTCCACGTGGGCACAATAGAAGGGCCGGGAATCTTTCTGGATGTCAGTACAGCACTGCACGCAAGGAGGATTTTCTGTGAATGAAGCGGTACACTAAAGACCAGATGATTGCCCCATTAGCATGCTTCTCTTCTGACTTTGCTTTGGGAGCTCTCCTCTAGCGGGTCCAGCTGCTCCACACATCCATTTGATTCCCTAGCTCCGACGAGGAAGTCAGACATGGATCAAGGCCAGAAAGCTGATAATGGAGACTATAAATGCCAGGAAGAAGACTATATGGCCTGTGCACTAGAAGACTATCAATAAAATATGCAAAGCTTGATGTAACCTCTGTTTGGATTAGTGCTTGAATGTCTTTGTTTCCAGGAAAGGCTGACAGAGTTGTAATTAAAATATATGTAACAATGAGGATGAAATCTAGACAAGCACTCTCCTATGCGAGCAAGCGTTGAGCTCTGAACACTCAGTCCAAGAAACTGTCATTGCAAAGATTAAGCTACATGGCAAATATGAGTGCTGGGGGAAGTAGGGGCGGAGGAAGAGAAGGTATAGGAGACCCCTAGCACAATTCACTGATAATGAGCTGCTGAATATATGGGCCATTGGTTCCCTCTCTCTGTGTGTGAATGAGGAATAGCAGCAAAATAACTTACTGGAGAGTGAGAAAGAAAACCCAAGAGATGTGTCAAGAGCACACTCCAGAGGCAGCTCTTCCTGCTATGTTACAAGAGGCTGCCACAGGGCAACATTTTTGCTAGGCTGACTCAGATATTAATGGGAGTCAGGGGGGAGGTGGGGCAAGAGACAAGAAGAAGCCGGATTAGTGGAGCAGGGTTAAACTTTCACAAAAGGGAAGTGGGGAAAGCTTGTTTATGAGCTCTTGTGCCAGGAAGTCCTGTGGCTGTTTCACATATTGCAGTTGTGCAGCAGGATTATATTTATTGTTGCTAAGAGAAAACACACACAAATCTCTGAAGAGATGGGCTTCCCTTTCATCTCTACGGGTTTACATTTGATTTTTTTAAACTCTCGCTGGCTCCAGTCCTGGTGTCAGAGTCATCAGAGGTGCACAGGTCCCTCCCTGCAGCTGGACTGCCAGCTAGGAGCCTGTTTCGTAACACTGATGATGAAATTAACATAGCCGATCTGGGTGTTCTTGCAAAAATATATATTCTAGGGTAAAGAAAGAAATGTAATAGACTGTGGTTGCTTCAGGTAGTGCAAGGCTGAACCATGCTATGCAACACAGGACATCAAGCAGGACTTTGATTCCCATCCATTCTTTACATAATTTCATTTAAACTGGGCCTTTGGATTTTGAGTTGGGGGCGGGGAGTGATGATATGCTTTTTAGGGCATTGGACAGGCATTTCTGGGGGGTTAAGAAGGAAAGTGGCTCAGTTGGAAAAATGCACATTTTTATAAGTGCAGTACGTAGTTATTTCGGCCCTGAGCCTGCATGACTTTTCTCAATCCATCTGGGGAATTCTGCAGCTAAAAAATACAGGAGAAGTTTGGGGATTTCAGGTGTCTCAGTTCCCAAGGGAAATGCACTGCTCATTGCTTCATGGCCTCCTTGGGGGCACACTCCCCGCCCCCGGTCTCAGGCCTCTAGCCATCACTTTTGTCAGGTTGAGATCCCACCATCCCCTCCTCTCCAGGGTTTTAGGCTGCAGACTCCTGCAATTTGCAGTGATCACCTTGACACGGCTGAAGCAGTCCTGTTTTCTCAGAGGCAATAACAGAGTTAAGCAGTGAGCAGTCGGCTTTCACAAAGCAAAGTACTCTTTATTCTGAACAGAAGCAATACAGGGAAAACACAGCTTGAAAACAATAAACAGCTTCTAGACGTGTCAAGCTCACCAGGAGTCAATCACCCATAATCTTCCACATGGAGACCCTTCCGAAGTCGCATCAGTTCCTCCCACGGGGCATGTCCCCGAGGTCACAGTCTCATGGCTCTCGCTGGGTCGGGTGAGAATGACCTCTCTCCCTATGTCCAGGTGGTCACTTTCTCCAGTTTCCAATTCTTTCCTTTGTCTGGCCTCTTGAGTCAGGTCAAAGCAGGTCGGTGCAGGAGTGCAGGCTTCTCCAAACTCGTTACCTATCCAGGGATTTGTATTAATCACCTTTCCCTCACCCCGACCCTAGTGATTTTAGTTGCTGCAGGAAACTCATTAGCCCCGCAGTGGAGCAGAATACAATCCCTAGCCCATACAGATACATGTAACATTTATAGAGTTGATACAATAGTGTTTGGATATTCCATGTGTCCATAGCGTCTGTCACACCAAGTTTTAAGTAATAGCCGTGTTCATCTCTTAGCGCCTGGTCCTGCAAAATAACTAAGCTCATGCTTAACTATAGGCATGTGAACCCACTGGAGTCAATGGGACTGTACATGTGCTTAAGCGCTTTGCTGGGTTGAGACCTTCACCACACCATGCATCCAAATACCCAAGGAATGTGCGGACACTTCCACTGATGGCAGTGGGAGTTCTAGAAGCATAGAACCACAGGGCTAGAAGGGACCGCAAGGATCATCTGGCCCAGAGGTGGGCAAACTACGGCCCGCAGGCCACATCCGGCCCGTGGGACCGTTCTGTCCGGCCCCTGAGCTCCTGGCCCGGGAGGCTAGCCCCCGGCCCCTCCCCTGCTGTCCCCCCTCCCCCGCAGCCTCAGCTCGCTCGCTCCATCCCTGGTGCAATGCTCTGGGCGGCGGGGCTGTGAGCTCCTGGGGCAACGCAGCTGCAGAGCCCAGCCTGACCCGGTGCTCTGTGCTGCGTGGTGGCATGGCTGGCTCCAGCCGGGCGGCGTGGCTGTAGCGCCGCCAGCCACCGGTGCTCCAGGCAGCACGGTAAGGGGGCAGGGAGCAGGGGGGGTTGGATAGACGGCAGGGGAGTGCGGGGTGGTGGTCAGGGGGCAGGGATGTGGATGGTGTTCGGGGGGAAACAGGGGGTTGAATGGGGGCAGGGATCCCTGAGGGGCAGTCAGGAAGCTATAGAGGAGGTGTTAGATGGGGCGGCAGGGGGCAGTCAGGGGCAGGCGTTCTGGGGGCAGTCCGGGGACAGGGAGAAGGGGTGGTTGGATGGGGCAGGGGTTCCGGGGGGGGCCATCAGGAATGAGAGGAGGGGTTGGATGGGGCGGCGGGAGTCTGGGGGCAGTCAGGGGACAGGGAGCAGGGCTGTGTGGATGGGGAAGGGGTCCCGGGGGGGCCGTCAAGGAACAGAGGGGTTTGGATGGGGCAGGAGTCCCGGGGGAGAGGGGGGCAGATAGGAGGTGGGGGCCGGGCCATGACCCTCTCCCCTAACCAGCCCTCCATACAATTTACGAAACCCGATGCGGCCCTCAGGCCAAAAAGTTTCCCACCCCGATCTGGCCTAACCCCCTGGCAATATGCAGGATGTGTTGTGTCTAAGCACAGAGTGGTTGTGGCCCCCATATTAGCATTCACTTCTGGGTACCTCTAGAAAGATGTTGACAAACTGAAGAAACTCAGGGAAGAGAAACAACAAGGATCAAGGAAGGGTGGAGTCAGTGACTTATGTAGAAAGTTAATAGAACAAAATACACTTGGCTTGGTTAAACATGAGGGAGGACATACTAGCCAGCTATAAGCACCTGGAGGGTGTACACACTCTCCAGATGTTTCTCTGAAAACATCCATTCAATGAGCAGCGGCAGTCAAAAAAGCAAACAGAATGTTAGGAATCATTAAGAAAGTGATAGATAATAAGACAGAAAATATCATATTGCCTCTATATAAATCCATGGTATGCCCACGTCTTGAATACTGCATGCAAATGTGGTCGCCTCATCTCAAAAAAGATATATTGGAATTGGAAAAGGTACAGAAAAGGGCAACAAAAATGATTGGAGGTATGGAACGGCTTCCTTATGAGGAGAGATTAAAAAGACTGGGACTTTTCAGCTTGGAAAAGAGACGACTCAAGGGGGATATGATAGAGGTCATAAAATCATGACAGGTGTGGAGAAAGTAAATAAGAAAGTGTAATTTACTCCTTCCCATAACACGAGAACTAGGGGTCACCAAATGAAATTAATAGGCAGCAGGTTTAAAACAAAGAAAAGGAAGTATTTCTTCACACAACACGCAGTCAACCTGTGGAACTCTTTGCCAGAGGATGTTGTGAAGGCCAGAACTATAACAGAGTTCAAAAAAGAAGTAGATACATTCATGGAAGATAGGTCCATCAATGGCTATTATCCCAGATGGGCAGGGATGGTGTCCCTAGCCTCTGTTTGCCAGAATCTGGGAATGGGTAACGGGATGGATCACTTGAGGATTACCCATTCTGTTCATTCCCTCTGGGGCACCTGGCATTGGCCACTATCAGAAGACAGGATACTGGGCTAGATGGACCTTTGGTCTGACCCAGTATGGCCATTCTTATGTTCACACAAATGATAGGGAGGAAGCACTGAGGCTGGTGCTTGTGAGCATAACTAGAAATAAAGGGCTGAACATTTCAAAAGCAGGGAAGCCTTCCTGGCGATGCGACCTGTGCACTAGGCTCCCAAGGAGAGTGGTGAAAAACGTACCATTGTGAAGCAGGCTGTGCTTAGGTTGTAAGCGCCTTGAGGCAGGGCCCCGCCTTACTGTCTGTTGAGCAACATGTACACCTACAGTATGTTTTGTAATCTCAGCAGTGTAGACAGCGCTCTAGAAAACATGCATATATTGCTGGTTCCAGGGGTTGCATGAAATGGGCTGATCCCATCTCTGATTTCTGCATCACGTCACACTGGCCTGTAGCTCTGAAAGGCTGTCCTTGAGTAGATATTGTGCAAGGTATTATATCCTCCACTGCTCGTTCTAGGGAATGTGGGGAACAAATACGAGGAAAGAAACCCTGTAAGATTCATACACAGGTTTGTGAATCATAAATTTGAAGGTCATGATGGTCCCTTTTGGTCTGAAAGGCCATGAGTCTCTGAGACGGGATCATTAAAACCATCTAGTCTGGCCTCCTGTATAACACAGTATAACTCCAGTACGGATGAAAAAGAGAACCCACTCCAACTGCTCCGCCTTCCCATGTTTGTGCACACCTGACAAGGTGATGGTGACCTTGGAGCCCTTGCCAGAAAGAAATGGCCACCAGTGAGGTAGCCCATTGTATGCACATTTGGATCACTCCAGCACTGGACCAGGCTCAAAGTTGAGTGTTTTCTCTCCCTGAATCAGTTGTGTCTCATTGGTGCTACTACTTGTTTGGCGGCTGTCTCTTGCTCTAGGATTATTCCTTCCCACTGGGTGGGTTACCTGCCTGAAAATACTCACTTGGGGGTGGATTCTGAGACACATGGACCATGCAGTGTCAAATCATCCCACAGAGACAGGCCAGCTGCGGTATTCATCTTCTTTTGTAGTTCTTTGCTCTTCATTTCTTTCTGAGCAGGTTGGGGGGATTCCAGTTCTTTAGAAGAGGAGGGGAACGTAGCGAGAGTACAGAAAGCTGCCAGTTCCATACTTGCATTAAGAACTGATCACAGCAGGACTTTACCACAGTAACATTTGGCCTTGTAATGCAGCAGTTTTATGGCCTGAGGAGAGTGGTCAGTTGCCTGGAGCACCAAAGGGGAAGGCAGGACTTTGTGGTCTCCTATTGTTCTCTCTTGCTCCCACCATCTGTTCTGCCCCAGACACGGACCTCAAGAGTCACCCACGCCTTTGGGTATGTCTACACTATGGAGATGACAGCAGCATAGCCCTGTTGTGCAGCCACAGCCTACACCGACCGAAGGGGATTTTCCGTCGCTGTAGGAACAGCATCTCCTCAAATGACGCTAGCTTGGTCAATGGGACCATGCTTCCCTTGACATAGCTGCATCTACACTGGGAGTTTTGTCGGCATAGCTATGCTGGTCGGGGTGTGTGTGAGTTTTTCATACCCCTCACCAGCATAGCTATGCCAATATAACCTTAAAAGTGTAGACCAAGCCTTTGTCAGAGCCAGGCGAGACTGAAGCAACGCACTTCTCAAGCCTTGGCTACGTGAAGGGATGTAGCGAGTAGTTGTACTGCTATCGTTAGACTGGTACAACTCCCTTCCAAAGCAACACTAGCTGAACTGGAAAGAGGCGTTCCTATTCTGGACTAAGATGGTCCAGATGGGGAGTTGTACTGGTATAACTATAGCGGTATAATTATAGGAGAAAATTATGCCACTAAATTTGCTTATGTCAACAAGCCCCAAATGTGCTTCTGCAGCAGTTGTGAAATGCAACTGCTCATTTGCAAACTGCCTTGACTGCCGGTACACCAAAGGATACACACAATTCAAAGCTCTTAGTATGCACAGCCCAGCATAATCTAGGGCCCCTCACCTTGCAACTTGGGGTCAGGCCATGAACTGGACGTGAGGCAGGATTTTCTTGATCAAGCATTCCCTGGTGCAGAACACCCTGCCTTGTTCGCTACCCTTAGAGAGCACTGCATGGAGGTGTTTGAATCTCACTGGTGGTGCTGTTCTTCATCATCATCATCATCTCCTCCATCTCCTTTTTCCAATGCCAAGGTTGGGTAGGGCCCAGGATATGAGCAGATTCCATCCACGTCTGCTTTGAGCCTCCATTTAAGCCTGCAGGGGGCGGGCGGTGCCTGGATGGTTTTATATATCACGTTATACCACGGTCTCCTGGGACATCCATGGCCTCTCTCATCTTGCACTCTTCCAGAGAGAACAATTTTAGGCAGTCAATCTGGGGGCATTCTAGCAATGTGATCAAACCACTGTAGTTGGTCCCTTTGATGGACTGAACTGACATGAATCAGAGTGACATGCTCCTATTGAAAGCAGAGATTCCTTACTGCAGCAGTTCCCAAACTGGAGGTCGCAACCCCAAATGGGGTTGTGCCATCAGCCGACTGGGTCATGGGTCCAGTAGGCCAGATTTGGCCCATGAGACAATGCCATCCACCTCCAAACATGTCCAGACCTGCTCCACAAACGTCACACCAGGAGGCTGCCATTTTGACCTACGAACTAGTGGCCTCCTCAGGGCACGACCTCGCACATACAGTGAGTATGAGGTCACGTTGTGCAGAGGCCGCCATCTGCTCGATTAAAACAGCAGCCTCCCGGTGCAGCGTTTATGGAGCAGGTCTGGGCAAGTCGGATGTGCGGAGGTGGCTGTGCGGATGCCAGTTTGGCAATTTGCACCATCCTGCTGTGCAAGCATCCAGCTGAGGGATCAAATGCAGAAGATCCTCCTGTGTGGGCAGCAGCCTCGTCAACAGAGCATCCTCTCTGCTGGAGCTGGTAGAAGCCGGTGCTGGCCTTTTCTGAGATGGGAATCTGCAGTGGCTTGTAAGCTCCTTGAGGCAGGGCCATATCTTCTTCTATGCCACACTGAGTATCCTATTGGCTACAAGGATAAAGAATCAGTGGAAGCCAGTGTCTCCATGATGCCCTAGTTTCACCACACAGGGCCTTCCTCTGTCCTGGCCTCATTTGTTTAACACTGAATTCCTCTTTCTGGTTGTGTGATAAGAACAATGGACCCATGTTTACGCACAGTGTCTGGTTCAACCTCCAGCAGTGAGTCTAGTGATGCAGTTATGAACAAAAAACAAGAATGCAAGAAACGTGCTCGCAAATACGACAGGGCTTCCTTGGACTAGGGCTTCACTGGCATTTTGGTCAAGAGCGAAGAAAGGCCACAAGGCCAGCTATCTCACACGGTGTTATCTAGCGAAAGCATGAAGCCTAATAAACTGAAATGACACTTGGAAACCCTTCTCAAGGACACAGAGGAAAATAACGGTTATTTCCCCAGGACTGGAAAGAACTTTTGCATCCACAATTGCAATTGAAGAGAGCCGTGACTGTCTCTGAGCATGCTCAAAAGGCATCATCTGAAGTGAGTTACTGCATCCCCCAGACCAAGCAGCCTACACAATTGGAAAGACTTTGTTTTTGCCAGCTGAAATCAATATGGTGAACATAATGTGCGGGGGGAAACGAGGCAAACAAGCTCAAAGCCATGCCACTCTCCAGCAACACAGTGAAGTGAAGCATTGAAGTGAGAGCAGCAGATCAGGAAAATACACTGCTGGAGCATCTGAAAAAACACGGCTGCTGTTACTCTTCAAGTTGATGTGAGCACTGAGGGTCATGATGCACATTTCTTGGCTTGTGAAATATACGAGAGGGTGCAATTTGCTCCCTCTTCCCAGACATGAGACGGCACAAGGAATGTTCGATGTGCTACATGCAAGACAAAAATATCCCGTGTGATTGCCTGGTGGGCTTTTGCACAGATGGAGCTCCGTCTATGGCAGGCCGCAAAGCAGGTCTGTGTGCCTGGGTAAAGAAAGTTGCTCCATCTGCTGTGTGGACTCACTGCATGATTCCCAGAGAACAACTGAGCTCTGAGACCAGAGCAAGGTGAAGTTTTGCAGCAGGTCTCATCTGTTGTGAACTACATCAAGAATCAGCCTCTCCGCGCATGTCTGTTTGCAAAACTGCGTGAAGGACTGGGGTCCGATCAGGACGTGTTGCTGTTCCACACTGCAGCTCTTTGGCTCTTGACAGCAAAAGCACAGGGAGTGTGTTTTGGACTGAGAGACGAGCCTCTCAGTCCCAGGGCCGGCTCCAGGGTTTTTGCCGCCCCAAGCAGCCTCCCCGCCCCCCAAAAAAGCTGCGATCGTGATCTGCGGCGGCAATTCGGCAGGAGGTCCTTCACTCCGAGCCGGAGTGAGGGACCCTCCGCCGAATTGCCGCCAAATAGCTGGACGTGCCGCCCCCCTCCGGAGTGGCCGCCCCAAGCACCTGCTTGTTAAGCTGGTGCTTGGAGCCGGCCCTGCTCAGTTCAATGGACAGCAAAAAGAGTGAATTCATTGGTTTTCAATGTGACCAAAGGAGGAGGTGCCTTCTTGCCTGGTCCACAGGCATATCTGGGAAACGGAATGAATTGAATACAGGTCTGCAAGGAAAGGCCACCCGTTCCTTCAGCTGAGTGATTGAATCACAGGAGGCATGAAGGAAATTGTTTTCTGGAAGAATAATCAATTGAAGACGAACTATGAATCCTTCTCGCAGTTCTGTAATTTCCTCTGACAATGAAATTATTCAGCCTCCCACACGGGTGATGGCTGAGCATCTCAGCTGGCTGGAGGAACAGTCTGTATCCTTTTTCCCCATGTGGACATGACAAAGTCTGATTGGGTGCGAAACCCCTTTCTGTGCAAACTTGATGCTAGCAACTGAAATCGAACAGCTCATCGAAATGGCCTGCAATTGTTTCTTGCGAGGAACATATGCCCAGCTTTTTCTTCCGGTGTTCTGGGTCTCTGTCAAGAATGAATATCCTGCACTTCTCAACCCACGCCTTGAAACGGATGGTGCCATTTGTGAGATGTGTTTGTGTGAAGCTGGATTCAGCACACTTGTGTCCATCAAATCTCAGTATTGATCTATCCTCGATGTCACTTGGAGATGAGATGTGCAATTTCTACCACACCGCCAGGCTTTGAGATGCTGTGTCACAACACGCAAGCCCATGGGTCACATTAGAGAGCATTAAATAATGTACTTGATGTGTAAAATCCTTGGATTCCTTGGTCACTATGTAACATTACACCCCATATTCTTCATAGAAATATGGTTATGAGAGGAATATGGCATGACCAAGATATACTTTATGCAAGATGGCTCATGTAAGATATCATTGGAAAGGTTATGATTTACTGAATGTGATTATCCAAGTGGTATGCATGTATCACTTCTGTATCTGAAGTTAGGAATATTGACTATGTAACAATTACAACTGTGTGTCCCCTTGGGGAAACGCCCACCAGGCAATCATCCTGAATGAGCCATTTAAGAAGGCCAATAGAACTCTGAAGATACTAATCTCCCACCTTCCTGAGGAGTTTCTTGGGATGCTGCATTGACACTACCAGGTCAGATAGTCCTGATGCAAAATACCACTTTGGACACTGCTGGTACTTTTCCTCTGTAGGGGGATGGGGATCAAACAAAGGTTTCCCGCCTTAGGTAAATCCTTTTTAAGGCTGGGGAGGGGGTTAATCTGGCCTCTCCTCCATTGCCTACCCAAGAAGAAAGACTGCTGAAAGTACCTGAAGCGAAAGGCAGGGGTAAATCCAGACTGAGACGCGTCCAGTCTATAGGAAGAAATAACTGGAACTCTAAGCTACAGAAACTCTGCAACTTGCCTAAACCAACATTTAGTGTGAGAAATTATTTCTTGAAACCAGTCTCTTTAAGATCTTAAGCTTAGCATGCATGTTTTGTTTTATTTGATCAGTAATCTGCTTTGTTCTGTTTGCTATCCATTATAATCACTTAAAATCTGCCTTTTATAGTTAATAAATTTGTTTAGTTTATTATTAAACCCAGTTTGTGCAATTTATAACTGTGGGTGGGGGCAAGAAGTTGTGCATATCTCTCTTCACATTGAGGGAGGGGGCGAATATTTATGAGCTTGTGCTGTGCAGATCTTTCTATACAGCATAAGACAATATACCTTCGGGTCTGCACTCCGAGGGAGGTGGGCACCTGAGTGCTGGGGCAAGTCCCTTAAGCTGAGTCTTCCCAGAGCTGATCTCAGAGTCTGTGTCTTTCTGCAGCTGGGTGTGGCTCTGCCAGTGTGTGTGGTAGAGGAGGCTTAAGAATCTGGCTCTGCAAGACAGGGTAAAGGGAGCCCAGGCTGATGGAACATGCAGGCTCAGGGGTATCCCAGTACATCAGGTGGCACCTTAAAGGGGGGCAACCCGTCACACTTTGTTGCTGTCTGGGGTCATAGGAAACAGTAAGTTGCAAAATGGCGTCATGCAGGCAAAAAGTTTGGGAATCCCTGACTTACTTCTCTCTAGTTTGGTAGTATGAAGGAAGCAAGGGAGATGAAGTGTGAACTATAGAATTCTTCCAAGTGTCTATCTGTACCATTAGAAGTAATGGAGTGAAATAATTAGAAGACAGAACTTTTCAAAAGAGATTCAAGTAGTTGGTGAATTGAGGCATTTGCCCTAGTTAGCTTAACAGATACTAATCCTACAATACAAAAATATAACCTCACCCACCTTGTCTCAAGGGAGCTATTGTATAAGCAGCACCTTGCTACTTACTTTCTCTCAGCTTGGTTTGCCAGTATAACAAAGTTATCGAATGACTTGAAATGCTAGTAGGGAACTCAACAATCAATGGCCTTTCTGCTAATGTTTGAAGTGGACAAAGGGAAAGAAAGAGAAACTGTCAGGGCAGATTGGCTTCCCTCTGTCTGCATGATCGGCAGGTTTGGCAGGATTTCTGGATACTGACATCAGAGCTTGCACCGAACAAAAGACAACATAAACTAACACGTTAGGTTTGCAGGAAGCGTGGTTTGTGCATGTAAGGTTTATTAATAAAATGCAGCTGCTCTTTGCTGAATGGGGCTTACAAGTGAACACTAGGCACTCGCATTCCTGCATTTCCACCCAAAGTGCTGGTCTGTCCATATTTACCCACCACATCCTCCCTCAGAGGGCAGCTGGCTAAAGTTCAGCGCCCAGTCAAATTTCACTTCTCACCCTTGGCCATCAGATTTAATGAAAAAATAATTTCCATATTTAAATCAAATAGTCGAAGTGTGCTGGTGCTGGAGCTTCAGCTCTGCATAGGAAATGAGGAACAACTCAGGGGCAGCAGCAGCAGGGTGGAAATCCAGGGAGATTGCAAAAGCCAGATGTGCAGAGGGATGAACAGTAACTGGAGTAATTCTGAGGAAAGTTCTTGGGGGGATTTCCCCTCCAGAGGTGCCTACCAAATGTGCTGCACCTGCTTTGGGTAGTTCAACTGCTAGTAGCCACCAGCTTTGCTTTTAACAGCCCTCCCATCACAATGAAAGGCAGCTCCCTGCAGTCAGAGCAATAGAATCAGGCGACTCGGGGTCTGTTCCCAGCTCTGCCACGGACCTGCTGAGTGACTTCCAGCAAGTCACTTCCCCTCTTTGTGTCTCAGCTTCTCTCCCTGCCCTTTGTCTGTGATACTTAGACCCTAAACTCGCTGGCTCTCTCGCAGCGCCCAGCTGAGGCCACTAGAAGAAATAACACAGCAAGAGGGCATGCTGGACAGGAAAGAGGAGGTGCAGGAGACAGCTGGTAACAAGAGTAAGACATCTAGGGGAGGCAACAATGCCTGGGCAGTTACGAGCAGGATCATCCCATCCCATCCCTAGCTCCCGTCAGGAACTGGGGAGGCAGGACCATCGTCCCCACAGAGGCCCTACAGCTGCTTCCCGATAGCTGGCCGAGCTCGGCAGGGTCAGCCACTCACCACGATGGCATTTCTGTCTGTAATGCAATAATTTGCAATGCTGCATCTGATCAACACCAACCTCGGGGAATGGTCAAGAGACAAGGTGGGGGAGGGAATATCTTATACTCGACCAATGTCTGCCGGAGAGAGAGGGGGTCTGTCAAGCCACACAGAGCTTTTCTTCAGGGCAGGAGAAGGCACATCCAGTGTCACAGAAAAAGGCAACGTTCAGGGCCTATTGATTTGGGGGGAAATCAGAAAAATGAAAGTGGGTGGGGGGGAGGGAAGACACATGGAGCCTCTGCCATCAGATTAGCACAGCATTGACAGACCAAACAACTGGTTGCTGGCACTCATTGGCATAACAGTGCTCCTATCTCAACTCTGCCCATCCTCCCAGCAGAGCGTAACATGCTGACATGCTGAATGACTTGTCTCCCAGCTAAATACTAATGGGGGGTGAGGGGAGAAAGCGGGAACACGGGGGGCACACAGAACCCCTGGCAGGGAGAATTGGGATACCCTGATATAGATGGGACGCAGAACCCTTAGCATGGGGGGAAGGAGGGAATGGGGGGGGGGCAGAGTTCCTATCATGCAAGGAAGGGCCAGGAAGAGAGGAAGGGGTGCATGATGCCCTTGGCATGGGGGAAGAAGGGACCCTAAGGGGAGGGAAGAGAATGGGGCACACACAACCCTGCCACGGGGGGAGATTGTGTAACCCTGGGAAGGTGGGAATGGGGCAGGCAGAGCCCGCAGCAAGGGGAGATTGGGATGAGTTGCTGGGAGGGGGGCACCCCAGGAGCTTGTGGGGAGAATGGAAAGGCCCACGGTGTGCAATGAGCTTGTCCAGAAGAAGCCATGAGGTGTGCGACCCCCTCGTTTAAAGAAACAGCTGCTGGGTAACTGAGCCCATCCATAGGCCTGATGGCCAAATTCCACAGCTTGGTCAAAGGACTCTTCACCCGGCCAGGCGTGCGGAGCCTGAGGGCCGATGGAGCTACAGGGGGTGCATTTACTGGACATGCAAACAATGGTAACTCAAGGCAACATGCAAGTTACTATCCCTGTGCATTGGAGATGAACTCCCCAGCAAGGGAAGTAAACCAGAGGCCTCGCTTGGTGGGAGAATCCTGCCCCCTAGTGTCTCCTCTAGACATGAGCAGCTATTACTCTGCAAAATCCATTAATTGCTTCTGGCTGCAGCAGCCTGTTCTGACGAGCTAACTAGCCTGGTAATTACCTGCATGAATCAAGGCAAGGTGATGATCAGTACACAATTTAATTACACTGCAGACATGGCTTTCAAAGCTATTAACACAGCCTCTAATACTATCGTTAATGGTCCCAGAACCTCTCGAGAACTGCTGGTTGTGCAGATAACGCACAGAAAAGAGAGTCAAAACACACACAGATAGTTGGCCTACAGCTTAAAAAAATCCCCCGGTATGATCCCAAAATGTGTACACTTCAGGCAATAATGCCCAGGTGAATGCAGGGATTCAAGACCTCCATGTCCCACAGCAACGTCCTCCTGCTGCCTCCAGAGGTCAGGAAAACGCTAATTATTTTTTCCTATTACTTTGTAACACCTGATCCCTTCAATTTCCCTCGAGCACCTGCCCAGAATCTTGCTGTGCATCAGGTTTCTTAGAGCCATGTTGCAGCTTGTCCTCAGATTTCAATTCCCAATTGATTTTTTTTTATCTGACCCCCCCAGCTGAAGAGACGCAAACAAAGGGATTCCAAGCTCACAGTTGGGCTGGGTTAGCTGCAGTGGATAGACCAGGTTCAAATAGCCGTCAGCATTAGCTCACACACAGAGCAGGTGTAAATGCAGTGCCGCAGAGTTGCCAACTCTTGCATTTTATTGTTTGCCTTGCAATAGCTGGTGTTTTTCTGAAAGTTCCAGCTCCTGAAGGCAGGTGATGACTTGAGAATCTTAGTTTTCCTTGGAAAAAAATGTTTTTCGCCCACCTGGCTGTGGAGAAACGTGGAAACGTGGTCTGAGTGCACCAGAAAGGCTCAGAAACCTGAAGGCAAAGAAAAAGAATCCAACGGTGACTTCTGTTAAACATCTCTTGATTTCTGAATGCTTGGGGTTGGCATTATTGAAGATATTAACCATAAAGAAACTATCACCCACAAGTTTAACTGGGGCTAGCAACAGTGGGAAACTTGGACAACAGCCTGCTGTAGACAGGGTCTTAGAGAAAAATTGCTTCACCTGCAGAGGGAAGAATCACAGTACATTCTTTGAGAGGTACTTTCATATTCATCTAAAATTCTTTGCAGCTCCTCTCTGTGTCACTGCCCTGATGTTTCCTGGATTGCATTGAGCAGAGTAATTCTCTCTCCCTTTTTAAATTAAACTCAGGTGTCAGTGAGGAGCTGGCCTGTTCTGTTTCACTTTCACCCTACCATAGAATTGTTTACAACGGCCTTGTCTGGGCTGTATCTTTGCAGAAGCTCTCACTGCTCAATGCCACGGTGGTACAAACACTGATGTCATGGGTTACACTAGTACTTCAGCCATTGCTAGTGCAGGTGCAGCTGAAACGATTCAAGGTGCTGGTCTGAGACTAACCCAGGGAGAATTTCTGGACATCCACGATACACACCCAGCCTTGTTTACCTACCAGCTGTGTGCAGGAGGAGGAGACTGGAGCACAAACAAAAACATCCACTGGCTATTCAGTCCTTTCAAGGTACATGCTTCCTTTCTGTGAACAGAAAATAAATCAGTCAAGAACAGAGATGTGGGATAAGCAACGCACCAATTCGCTTGCCAATTTCACAGCTCCCTTTATTCAGGCTAGCCAAGTCAATCTGGCGAAGGATGGCGGAGACAGAAACCCAGCATTCTAGGAGAGAGATTTGCCTTGTTAGCTGTGAAGATGTGAACATTCAGGGCCGAATTCTCCGCTGGGGTGAGTTAGCAAAATTCCACCGCAGTCAATGGCGCTGCACCCATTTACACCAGAAGAGGATTCAGCCCTGAGGTAACGTGAAATTCTCTTTCGCCCACCAAGCTGACAAAAGCCCAAGGCAACATCCCACTTCCCAGGGAGCGTAAGGGCCAAGGCAATAATTGGCTACGAGGCCAGACAGCCAGAGCCAGCAACCAAATGTCTCCCCTGCACCCCTCCTCTTACAAGAGACAGGGGGTCACAGTCAGGCAAAACAAACCAGGCGTACATTTCGGTGGGGATAGCGCCCCCTACGGAGGCTTGGGGGAGGGATAGCTCAGTGGTTTGAGCATTGGCCTGCTAAACCCAGGGTTGTGAGTTCAATCCTTGAGGGGGCCATTTGGGGATTTAGTTGGGGATTGATCCTGCTCAGAGCAGGGGGTTGGACTAGATGATCTCCTGAGGTCCCTTCCAACCCTAACGATCTATGATTCTATGATTCTCTTTCCAAGCTGCTAGCAGAACATGTAAAGGGAGAGAGTTCATTTTTATAAACACTTCTCTTTTATAGTGAGTTTTAAAGCATTTCCAGGCTCTGGGCAGGGTCTCCTCAAGAGGAAGTGAAGTTTACTCTCTAACTCAGGATCACAGAAGTCCCCTCTGAGCTACTCTCTAGGGAGACACCATTCACTCTAGAGCCCAAATCCCGGACACCCTCACACCTGCTCAGATGGCTCTATTATAGTAAATTAGCAGCACTGAAGCTGCTTAGTTGTGGGGGGGGGGGGAAGGGGAAAAAGTGTTTGGGGGTTAAGATGATTTTATACGCAGCGTATACCTTCTATACTCCTATTTTGCTGTGCCCTTCATTTTAGGCTTTAATGGATGTTAGACATCCACTGTTATTAATTTGGGACCTGTCCGTAGTGTTTTACAATATCCAAACACCGGTGACGGACATTAATCTGAGAACCTGAGCTCAGTTCTGTAGGTCCCTTACACACCATTAACTGGCACTAGCCCAGTCGCTGTTTTCTCTCAGGATACACTTCCCATTTTCATTCACATGCTTGAACAGAGAGGACATAAGAGCCACCATCAGGGGTGAAAGTAACTTAAGGGACTCACCGGTACGCAGGGCAGCCGGGGTCCTGAGCAAGGTGGGGGGAACAGCTCAACCAGAAGGGGCAGGGCTGGGGCCAGACTCCCCCAACCAGCCCTTCAGCACGGGGTGATGATTTAAAGGGCCCAGGGCTCCCGACTGCCACCACCAGCGCTACCCCAGGGCTCTGGCAGAGATTTAAAGGGCCTGGGTCTCCGGCTGCTGGTGCAGTAGCGGCGGCTGGGAGCCCCGGGCCCTTTAAATTGCTGCCGGAGCCCCATGGTAGCAGCGGCTGGGAGCCCCGGGGCTCTGGCGGCGATTTAAAGGGCCAGGGGCTCTGGGCACTGCCAGGAGCCCCAGGCCCTTTTAAATTGCCGAGCCCGCGGAAGCTGCCCCTTTTGGCCCCTCAGCAGCAGCCCTGCCGGTGCGGTCGGCTGTGTACGGGCTCTTACTGGTACACTGGACCGGACCGGCTTACTTTCACCTCTGGCTGCCAGACTGGGTCAGACCCAAGGTCCATCCAGCCCCGTATCCTGTCTTCCGACAGTGGCCAATGCCAGGTGCCCCAGAGGGAATGAACAAAACAGGGAATCATCAAGTGATCCATCCCCTCTCGCCCATTCCCAGCTTCTGGCAAACAGAGGCTAGGGACACCATCCCTGCCCCTCCTGGCTAATAGCCATTGATGGCCCTATCCTCCATGAACTTATCTAGTTCTTTTTTGAACCCTGTTACAGTCTTGGCCTTCACAACATCCTCTGGCAGAGTTTCACAGGTTGACTGTGCGTTGTGTGAAAAAATACTTCCTTTTGTTTGCCATGTGCACTTTTAAGTGTCATGTAGACAGAAGCATCTTTTAAATTATGATGTTTACTTTTGCCACACGTTTACAGCATTCTGTAATGGGCTAACTCTTCAGACAAGGCCTTTAAAACACCCTTGAGAGAACTCTAAACAGTGATAAATAATGTGCCAGTCCTATCTGGTGTATATGTACACATTGCCCTGTCTTACCTCGCTCCATATATTCTTGATCCTAAGCACAAGCTTATGCTGGCCCATTACCATATTTGGTAGAGTAATTTAGACTGAAAACAGAGGAGACAAAAATCTTGGCTTAGCAACCAAATGAAAATAATGCCTGGTTTTGCAGTGACTTATTTGTGGTCACCGGTCAGTTACCAGGGCTCTGTCTCTGAGGCCACTTCCCTCTTGGTCTCACACTGTCACCTCACTAGAGGTGAAATCATGCCACTCTCAGATCAGGCCCTGGACGGAAGTCTCCTGTGACCTACCATGATTACCTCAGCAGGCCTGACTTATATATAATATCTGCAGCTCTGGTCCCTCCAGGAGCAGTGTCACTGGTATCTAGTGACCAGACAGCCTCCTTAAAGCCAAGTGTATTTATTAGCACAGCAGCATTCAGAGAAAACAGACCTAAACAATAAACCAGCCTCTACCCAGGCCTATCTGTGTAGAGCTCACCAGCTCCTGAAGTCAGCCTTGTAGGCCCAACCTCTTCACACAGCCTGTTCCTCAGGACAGCCCCCTTACCTCTCCTGAGAGGGGCTTTTCAACTGTGTGGTGCCCTTTTCATCTCTCCGCTCCCAACCTTGGCAAAACAGGGCTTGTCACTTCATCAGAGGCGGGATGTAGGATCCTCAAAGCTAACAGCTTTCCTCATTGTCTTTCAAGTGTGTGCTGGGGTATTCCTATCATGTGTTGCCTTCCTGCTTGTTTTTCCTCCAGCCCCCTATTATGCTAGATCAATACATTCAGACAGGGCAGTAACAACCCATTGTAACTATATAGTAACTTTGCTTCTCTAAGCAGGTCTCACACAGTGTTACAGATCAGTACTTACCTTACCTAGCTGCCCCACATCCCCAACAGTCGCTACAGCCCTGGCCAGCTAACGGGGAGAGGAGTGATTTAACCTAGGTATATGTAAACTAATGTCAGCAGGTTAAAGCCTTACATTCTGGAGTCATCTAAAATCAAACATGTTAGGAGCTCGTTCTCACATTTAACGGACTCTGAAATTACATTTTGCCTTATCTGCTGGATAGGTGTGTGGAGGGGGGAAAATAGCATCCAAAGTGAGACAGACGAAGGCGCACACATCGTCTCAGAATGGAAACGCACTAAATACTAATAAAGGGAAAAATCAATATTGTATTTTAAGCTCCTCAACCAAAAGGTTAGAGACCGGGTTGCTTAAAGTCAGATTCCAAAATAACATTTCTCCAGGTACCGAGCCCCTGAAGCTCCCATTGACTTCAGATTAAGTGACTTGCCCAGGTGACCTAGGAAGCCCCCAGCAGTCTGGTCTCCTGGCTTCTAGTCCTGCACTGTAGCCATAGACGTGTGGTTGTCTAGAGCACATCCCTGGTATGGTTGAGCTCACAACGCTGCAAAGAATTTGTAAATAAGTTATTAAACCTGTGCTACTCAGGTCAGGGTTAATTTACAAAAACCACCAACCAACCATCAAGATTTTGGACTCAAGCTAAGGTGAATGTAAACTTTTAAAGTCTAGAGCAGAAGTGACAGACAGTAGGGTCTGTTTTCTAGTACTGTTTCTTCAAAGGGAAAAAAAACGGCAAAATGAGTGACAGAGATAAGTTCTTCTATGGAAAGCAACAGAGGGTCCTGTGGCACCTTTAAGACTAACAGAAGTATTGGGAGCATAAGCTTTC